>NC_091329.1:21755327-21875327 GCF_038502225.1 Cherax quadricarinatus
CGCATGGGCATGTAATTTATCGCCTTTCCGAAGTCTTGTGATGTTAGGATAATATCAGATAGGTTTGAATCTACCAAATCCTGAGTCTCGTTCATAAAAAAATAATTTAGGTCTTCCACTCTTAGTCTGGTTAGTGGCTCGCTAAAAACTGAGTCATACTGGGACTTGAATGACTCACTCATTTCCTTGTTGTCATCTGTGTAGGACCCATCCCGTCTAAGTAGGAGCTCAATGCTGGATGTTGTTCTCGACTTAGATTTGGCATAAGAAAAGAAATATTTTGGGTTTCTTTCAATTTCATTTATGGCCTTTACTTCGTCCCACGTTTCTTGTCTCCTGTACGATTCTTTTAGCTTAAGTTCGGTGTTTGCTATTCCTCTGACCAGTGCCTCCCTTCGTATTAAAGATATATTGGCCTCTTTTAGCCGCTCTATTATTCTTCGCCTTCACCTGTATAAGGAGCGTCTCTCTCTTTCTAGTTTACATCTTCTCTTCCTTTTCTTTAAAGGAATATGACTTAAGCATACCTCGAGTGCCACACAGTTAATTTTTTCTAGACATAGGTTTGGATCCATGTTGTTTAGGATATCTTCCCAGCTTATTTCATTTAGGACCTGGTTGACTTGGTCCCACCGTATGTATTTGTTATTGAGGTTGAATTTGGTGAAGGCTTCCTCGTGAATGATGACATTTTGTTGTCTGGGACCCTGCGCATACCTGTCTGAACCTCTACTTTTGATGTGATAATATTTCGTATTAGATCATCATTGTTAGCGAAGATGAGGTCCAGTATATTCTCCAGTCTTGTAGGCTCTGTTATTTGCTGGTTTAAGGTGAATTTGGTGAAGAGATTTAAGAGTTCGTGTGTGTGCGAATTATCATCTGAGCTGCCTCCTGGGGTTATCTCTACCTAGATATTATTTGCTACAGTCCTCCATTTTAGGTACCTTAGGTTGAAGTCTATTAAATGAGTAATTTTCCAATTATGGCACAGATTCCAACGTTTCCAGTTTTTATTTCTATTTTACTACATCAACAAATTTACCTGCGTGCCAAGGAAACTTAATGGGAACTAACCTGATCCTATGATGTAACATGATTTAATGGGAATAAAATTTTCACTCTACTTTACATATGAAATGACCGGATCTGCACCTATAATAATAATAATAATAATAATAATAATAATAATAATAATAATAATAATAATAATAATAATAATAATAATAATAATAATAATAATAACGAAAATATCTTTATTTCTACAAGTACATGTACAAGGTATACAGTCCTAGCTGACGTCAATAACATACTACAGTACTATATAGAAAGCCGCTTGTTATGCAGAGCATTTCGGGCAAATTATTTCAGTTTTGTCCCAGGATGCGACCCACACCAGTCGATTAACACCCAGGTACCCATTTTACTGATAGGTGAACATAGACAACCGGTGCAAAGAAACACGCCCAATGTTTCTACCCTCGCTGAGAATCAAACGCTGACCTCGCCGTGTGAAGCGAGAACTTTAGCAATAGTAAGTAAACATGCCAGTCGTTCGAAGAATCTGATCCTCCCTACCGTATGCAAGTGTTGAAAAATTTAATCTAATTTGATGAGGAGTGATATCTCGAGTTATGAGTGAAATTTAATGGAAAAGTTGGGCGTGAGAAATTTTTACGATTCTTGTTTTTGTTATACATATATTTTACATCAAGTAAGATTGCATTTTCATGCTAACAAAAGATTTGGCATCCTACCTTAGCTCATTTCAAACCCTGTCTTATATTAGGTATGCTGCTACCTCTAGGATGGTACCATACTTTGGTTGTCTCATAAACATGATTTTTAAAGAGGTGGACCGATAAACCAGCGGAAGTCCTCGGTCAGATGAAAAAAAACTCCAGCTCTGGGTCATCTAATGACTAGGACCCACGTCAGAAAACACTTGTCCTGTTTCCTGACAAATAGGTACCTATTTACTGCTAAATGAATAGGGACAAAAGATGTAAGATGGAATGGAAAAAAGTCTCTCTGACTTTTTTGGATTATCCTAGGTTCTTTACACATAAGCTGCTATGTATGATAATCTACGTAACTGTATTTGTGTATACCTGAATAAAATTACTATTTGCTAAGATTTTTTTTTTTAGATTTTGCCACCGAAGTTTATTATGCACCCCATATCCATCCTGTGGACGGTAGCGCAAGAGCATGTGGATACACAAAAGGCCTAAGAACTAGGCCCCAAAAGGGTTAACAGGAATACATACGGATTTATATCTACATATCTATAGTTCACTTATCTGTTACAAGCAAATTTAGGAAATTTGCTAAGTATATCTGGTATCTTATTTTCATTAATAAGATATCTTGATATGTCACATATGTTATTATACTGTCTGTCTCTGTATTCCTCAATAAGTGGACAATTAAGCACATAGTGTTCAAGACAGTGACCATATGCCTGATTACATAATTTACATTTAGTTTGATCATCATCTGTGTGTCTCCCAAACTGCCAGAAGTACTTGTAACCAAGCCTAAGCCTGGCCACTACAACATCAGTCAGTCTGTTCACATTGCAAGTTGCTCCATAAACATACTTATCTATGTTCATGTTATCATAGTGGGTTATAGATCTACTCAGGCTTCTAACTGCATTCCTATAACAATTATTTTCATTATTTACTTCTCTCCTAATATTATTCCTAATGCTAGACACAGATATACCAAAGTTATTCTACATTCTCCTTCTGGGTACTCTTCTTGGCTAACATATCAACTTTATCATGAAGGAGTAATCCAGTGTGTGATGGGATCCATAGCAATTGTACATTAATTCCTTTGTCCCTGATTTTTGAGTATCTGTATCTGACTTCTCCAATGAGCATGTTGTTGGAGTCATTATATGAGTTAAGAGCATTCAGTGAGTCATCAGAGTACAAAAATTCCTTCCACAAAATAGAGCGAAAAACCAACGTCAAAGACCTGGGAGTGATCATGTCGGAGGATTTCACCTTCAAGGTCCATAACATTGCATCAATCGCATCTGCTAGAAAAACGACAGGATGGATAATGAGAACCTTCAAAACTAGGGAGGCCAAGCCCATGATGACACTCTTCAGGTCACTTGTTCTATCTAGGCTGGAATATTGCTGCACACTAACAGCACCTTTCAAGGCAGGTGAAATTGCTGACCTAGAAAATGTACAGAGAACCTTCACGGCGCGCATAATGGAGATAAAACACCTCAATTACTGGGAGCGCTTGGAGTTCCTGAACCTGTACTCCCTGGAACGCATGCGGGAGAGACACATGATTATATACACCTGGAAAATCCTAGAGGGACTAGTACCGAACTTGGACACGAAAATCACTCACAACGAAAGCAAAAGACTTGGCAGACGATGCAACATCCCCCCAATGAGAAGCAGGGGTGTCACTAGCACGTTAAGAGACAATACAATAAGTGTCAGGGGCCCAAGACTGTTCAACTGCCTCCCAGCATACATAAGGGGGATTACCAATAGGCCCCTGGCTGTCTTCAAGCAGGCACTGGACAAGCACCTAAAGTAGGTACCTGACCAGCCGGGCTGTGGCTCGTATGTTGGATTGAGTGCAGCCAGCAGCAACAGCCTGGTTGATCAGGCTCTGATCCACCAGGAAGCTTGGTCACAGACTGGGCCGCGGGGGCGTTGACCCACGGAACTCTCTCCAGGTAAACTCCAGTGATGACATAGAGTCAGTAATGATAGAGTCAAGCTCAGTGTCATAGGTTAGCTTTAGCGCCATTAGGATGGCAAACAATTCAGTTTGCAGTGTAGACGCCCAGTTGTTAATTCTTATGCCTAACTCAACAAGTTTATTATGGTTCTTAACTAGGGAGGTGGCAACAAGAGCAGATGCAGCCCTGCCAGAAGACTCCTGTTTAAATCCATCAGTGTATATAACTTGTGATAACTTATTACTACCAGCTAGGTGAGAAATTTCTTCTTGAGCAGTTGCTCTAACAAGAGATTTAAGGAAGGGATTACTAGCAATGAGCTTCTTGGGAGGGACTTGCAGGTATGTGATATTAAATGAACACATCTTCCACGGAGGGGTGAAATGCTTTTGTTGCCTACAGTGATACAGTTCATGCAGGTTATAAAACTTTATGCAATTGCACGTTTTCACAATCCATTTAGATCTGTGTGTATTTACTTCTAGACACTTAGTAAGGTTCATTGTGACGGAACTGAGCATGGGTTGAGTCGAAGGTGGCTTCTGCTGAGTTACTAGCAGCAACCTAACTCATGATATTTACAAGAACTGTTTACCTGAGACACCCATGACAAACTGTGCACTTATATGAACAAGAAGAGATTTAAAAAGACCAAATACATGAAATTCCCAAGATATATCATTTGTTTTTCATAAGTTGCACCATGTGAATCTGCTGACTTTCATGTACTGGTGAGAAGCGTCTTGGCCAGTTCCTTGTACGTCATATTATATATAAACTAGAAGTGACTGCGCTGGGATGATGATATGTGTTGCAACTGGACGAGTCGTGTTAATACTTGTTTGGGGTAGTGGGAAGAGCACTGCAACATTTGAGTGATTGTCAAAAGTAAAATATACCGAGAATTATATAAAGACCGCATAGTTTCAAATTTATGACATTTACATTTCGTCCCTGATGGACGAAAGATCTTCTCAGTAAATGTCCAAAATTTCCTGTTGTGTGTTATGCACCTGATAGGCAGTTTGAAGGTGGCGCCTCGCACCATGTTAGAAGCAGGAGGGTAGGCGTCTGCTTAGTTATAAACTCCTGAACCTGGAGCTTAGTGTTGAAGAGTGTCACCAGGAACACTATCTGCTGCTACCTAGCGTTGCTCTCCCGCCTCACTCACCCTCATTAGAACCTCTATCCTTCAACACAGTTCAATTTATCTCACGAATCTACACGAGTTTATTGAAGCAGCGGAGACGCTCATAGTAGTAGCTAATATCGATTACATTCTGTCGAATTTTGAGGAGTTGCAGAGTGTGTAGAATAATGTCAGCGCGCGGGATAGCCAAGAAGAGACAGAAGAATGTGAGCAAGTCTCAGCGAGCCAACGTGTTGTTCCCTGTGGGTCGCCTGCACCGCTACATGAAGGCTGGCCCCGGCACTCGAAAACTTAGGATAGGTGTTGGGGCGCCTGTCTACGCCGCCGCTGTCATAGAGTACCTCACAGGTCCTCTCTCACACTCTCTACACTACCCTCTACACACACACCTCGCCACAATAATGTTGTATTTTAGCATGAACTTGGAGTTTAGATGATAAACAATGGTCGTTGCAAGTGTCTTGACTAGATTACGAGTGGCGATATTAGTGGTTGTGTTCAAGTGTCAAGTGATTGCAAATGGTTCTAATTCGTGATTATTTAAGTGACAGGAAGTAACTTTAATAATAGGCTCATAGTTGTCTTCCTTGTGGTTACACGCGGCTGTTTCTGTTGACTAAAAATTGTGGTAAAATGTGTGTTGCGCTGCCACAGTATTATCCAAGTTTGTTGTGTAGTGTTAAGTGTTGCACGAGCTAGAGCAACCTGTCAGTGTGTGCAACACCAACCAAAACAGTGACGTCGGTCTCATATTAAATGTACAACACTTGCTTCTCCAGGTGTCACACTAGTTGAACCAAAATTTTCCTGAATACCAAAAATATTGGGCCCAAAGCTTAACAAAACCCCTAAACTAAGAAACAATAAGTTATAATATTATTGTCAATATAAACTATATTACTGCATGATACTTAAATATCTTGCATTTGCATTCAACTTTTGTTTTCCAAAAGTTCTAAAGCAGTTACAAGTTTGGCCTTGACATGCCCTCAGGAATCAAGAATGTGCCCTGCTGTGCATACCCACATATTACCTGACTACATACATAGCTGAAAATGCTTAACTACACTTGCTTAATGTATTATACATAATAATAATAATGGTCAATCAGCTGAGCTTCAGTTTCTGGACTTAGTGCACGACTTGTTCAGCTAATTATAGTTTTTGGTCTGAGATGAATGGTAATTTATTCCTTACAATGTCCAATATTAGGTGGGTTAAGCTAAGGACATTTATTTGTGGAAATGTCAAGAATTGTAACCCTAACCTTAGGGAACTCAATGTAACTCAACCTAAAATAACAATGAAAATTAACCTTACTCTGCCAGTGATAAATATGAGAATGGCATACATTTTTGTTTACATTTAATGTCTATTTATGCTGCTGTGATTGGTCATGTGCCTCGCACAGCTCAGTACTAACCGTTGATTGATCCCAAGTTACCACTCATGCCAAAATTAATATTTTTTTTGTTGCTAATATCTCTTTAAAAGTAGTTTGCACCTGAAATAACAGTTGTTGCTTGTATTTTATGTAATTATATAATGTACGAATTCTGACCAGGACCTGAACTCAATTTTCACTAAAAAATCAATTTTAATTGCAAGATGTGTGTTTTTATTCAGATACATTTTATTTTGCATGCTGTCATTATTGTTGTTTCCTAGGTTATGGGTTTGTCAAAGCTTTTAGGAGTATTTTTTCTGATATTTTGGGTTCTTTGGGGTAAGTAGTGTGACCCCAGTTGAGTTGCTGTGAGAAGGGGAGATGCTGCGAGCTTAGGTTATTTGAGTAAAATTTGAGGAACTGTCATAGACAGTCCCTGGTGTTAGGTAAATGCTCCCACTGAGGGGTAAACTAGCATGTTTTATAAAAAAAACAAGCTTTTGATATGCTCATTTTGTGAATATAACTGGTGCTGAGATTATTATTCCTGGGTGCTCACCAGGAACCCACCTTATTGCATAAAAAAATGACACAAGTAGAAAAAATAAAAAGGCACAATACTGTGACTGGAACAGTACACAAATAACCCACACACTGGAGAATGAAACTTAAGACATTTCTGTCCAACTTGGACCATTAACTAGTCACTAGTTAATGGTCTAAGTTGCACCGAAACGTCGTCATGGGTTTCACTCTCCTATGTGTGGGTTATTTGTGTATGACACAGATTGTGTTATTTTCTCAAATCATTATTAGATTCTGTCTGCACTCTGAAGAAGGGATGTTAATGTTTCAGTTTTATAACTGGAGTGTAAGCATGCCTCTGACAAGACAGTGATGGAGTGAATGATGATGAAAGTTTTTCTTTTCATTATCTATCTGATCAGTATTTTTCATCTATGCATGGTTATCTATTGGCACCAAGTGACACTCCTGTGTTGTCAGACTTGTCTGACAGTACAAGATCTTTATATTGAGTGCTTCATCCTCGAAGAGTTTGCTGTCTTCATTTTTATTCTCTCCTCTGCCTTGGTACACATACTCTGCCTTAGTCTCTGACAGTACCACCTTTTATTGTCTTTCTTGATTTTTTCAATTGACACTGAAAAATTATTATAAATCCAATCCTCTTTTCTTATACCCTCTGTCTCACCAGTACCATGCAGTACTGAAGGTCACACAGGTATAATCCATACCATGAAAATCATAATCTACATAGTATTATTTTTTTTTTCAAGTTTAATACATGGTATTAATACAAACTTAAAAGAAAATAAATAAATGATAATTCAGATTTTAAAATAAAAAAGTTATAATTGCTTAGTTATCAAAGGGTGAGTGGTCCTAGCCTATGAAGTTGCAATACAAAATATTTTAATTCAATAAAATTTCTGGTGCTAGTTTAGGAAGCTGCAATACTAAACAGTCTAACCCTTTCAGGGTTTCTGACGTACTACTACAGCTTATGCACCAGGGTTTTTGATGTACTAGTACGCCTAAATTATAGTGCCCTCAAATCTAGTGAGAGAAAGCTGGTAGGCCTACATATGAAAGAATGGGTCTATGTGGTCAGCATGCGCAGTATAAAAAAAATCCTGCAGCACTCAGTGCGTAATGAGAAAAAAAAAACTTTGACAGTGTTTTTGGTTTAAAACAGCGACTTTGCACTGTATTTTTGTATGGTATTTTTGATGGTATTCTAGTTTTCCTGGTCTCATTTTATAGAATGGAAGACATATTACAGAAATTGAGACGATTTTGATTGTTTTTACAATGAAAAGTACCTTGAAATTGAGCTCAAAGTAGCAGAAATCTTTGATTTTTGCCTAAGTTCGAAAGTAAGCAAATCATGCTACACATCCAATACACGTCAACTGGTGAGTCTAATATTCTTTTACAAGTGCGCTGATATTATTTATACCATTTCTACACTAATGCAGTAGTCTGCATAACAGTAAATCTTGTATTTTTTGTGAGAATAAAAATTCAAAGTGGAAAGCAAAAGAATGTAAAAGGGGCGTGGGGACATGACTAATGAACAGAGGAAATGTTATTTTAGTGCCAGGAATGTCTTTCTTGTTTATTCTGGACCCTATTTGGAAATTGGCATCCTTTGAAATTTGTGTGAAATTGGCAAAATTACTAAATTCTGACCACTGTATTAGATAGTTGAAATTGGTAAATGGGTGGTTTCTTGTACTCAATCAGTAGCAAAAATGGAGTTCTAGCAAAATAGTTATGATTTTTGTCGACTAGTACACTGTAATTGGCCGAAAATAGGGATCAAAGTGGGCAAAATCGCTGATGCGTAAACATCGTCGAGACCGCTAACTTCACTAGAGCATATTTCCATAAGTTTTTCATCAAATTTCATACTTTTGGTGTCATTATGATCGGGAAAAGATTCTCTATATTTTCATAAGTTTTTTTTTTTTTTTTTTTTTTTTTTTTTTTTTTTTTTTGAAAATTTGGCGACCCTGAGAGTAAGTCTGGGAGAGGGCCTGTTGACCCTGAAAGGGCTAATGACTTCAGTTCACTGATGACTTTCTGCAGACGTGGATATAGGACGTTAAGGACACTGTTAATGCTATGTGAAACTTGGTAAAACAGCCATGTCTGAAGAAAGGGATTATGGCATATAATAAATATAGGGGAGAGGAAGAAAAAATACAGAAACAAGAAGTACAGGAGGATGAATAAAGGATGAAAACAAGCAGATTTTAAGAGAGAAAGATTTTGATTGGATTATTGACTCTGAGGATTAGTAACCCAGGATAATGCAATAAAATCAGTATCATTGAGAACTATGTTTTATTTCCATTGGGGTCTTTTAATCCTCTCTCTCAGGATGCAACTCGCACCACTTGCCTAACACCCAAGTACCTACTTACATCTAGGGAAATAGAGACAGTAGGTGTGAGGAATCATGTCCACTGTTTTCACTGCCAGGAACTGAACCCTGGTCCCTCAGTATGCGAACTAAGGCGGCTACTAAATGAGCCACAAGACTCTCTGTACAGTATGTTCTAATTTAAGATATTTTGTTTCATGAACTATTTGCTGTACTGTACTGTATTTTTTTTTCATTTTCTTAGGATCAGGTACTCTGTTGAATTCCTTTATAGCTCTGAAATGCTATACAGTGGACCCTCGGTTTTCTTGTTAATCCAGAGCAATCGGCCAAAACTGAAATCGGCCAAAACCAAAACCGTTTTCCCCATAAGTAATAATGTAAATGGAATTAATCCGTTTCAGATACCCAGAAGTATCGACAAAAATAAAATTTTTTTACCTTAACCTGGAAACGGTCCAAACGTATATACAGTGGAACCCCGACATTCGATATTAATCCACTCCCGAGAGCTCATCGAATGTCGAAAATATCGAAAGTCGAATTAATTTTCCCCATAAGAAATAATGGAAATCAAATTAATCCGTGCAAGACACCCAAAAGTATGAAAAAAAATTTTACCACATGAAATATTAAGTTTAATGCAATAGAATAATTACAGTAACAATAGATTAATAACAATAGAATAATTGACACTTACCTTTAATGAAGATCTGGTGATGATTGTGATGGGATGGGAGGAGGGGAGAGTGTGGATGGTGTTAGTGTTTAGAATGGGAATCCCCTTCCATTAGGACTTGAACTGGCAGCCTCACCATGCCTTACCACACTGTGTATGCCACTACGATTCTTAAATCTTTCAAACCAACCTTTGCTGGCCTTAAATTCACTCACATCACCACTAGTTGCAGGCAATTTCTTTACCAAATCATCATGCACTCCGACACACGCACTCCACTTTCGTACTTTGCAATTATCTCTTTCTTCATTTCAATAGTCATTAGCACCTTTTTTCTTGAAGGGTTGGCACTAGAAGCTTTCTTGGGGCCCATGGTTACTTATTTTGCAGAAACAAGTACCAAAAACAGTGATAATATGGATAATATGGAATGTACCGAATGTATCCTTAGATGCGCGCACACTGGCTGGCTTGTAAACACTGGCACACACGGGGCAGTTCAGGCCACACGTGGACACGTCTCATACGAACCTAGAAAATGTACAGAGAACTTTCACGGCGCGCATAACGGAGATAAAACACCTCAATTACTGGGAGCGCTTGAGGTTCCTAAACCTGTATTCCCTGGAACGCAGGAGGGAGAGATACATGATTATATACACCTGGAAAATCCTAGAGGGACTAGTACCGAACTTGGACACAAAAATCACTCACTATGAAAGCAAAAGACTTGGCAGACGATGCACCCTCCCCCCAATGAAAAGCAGGGGTGTCACTAGCACGTTAAGAGACCATACAATAAGTGTCAGGGGCCCGAGACTGTTCAACTGCCTCCCAGCACACATAAGGGGGATTACCAACAGACCCCTGGCAGTCTTCAAGCTGGCACTGGACAAGCACCTAAAGTCAGTTCCTGATCAGCCGGGCTGTGGCTCGTACGTTGGTTTGCGTGCAGCCAGCAGCAACAGCCTGGTTGATCAGGCTCTGATCCACCAGGAGGCCTGGTCACAGACCGGGCCGCGGGGGCGTTGACCCCCGGAACTCTCTCCAGGTAAACTCCAGGTATCAAATGTCAGGTTTTCCATCGAATGTCTAGGCGAAATTTTTGTGTTAAAATGCATCGAATGTCGGATTTATCGAATGTCGGGGGTCCACTGTATACATTTTTACCGCTAGTGCCCCAAACGTACATATGTGTTTTATTTGTCATACATTCAACATTGCCACGATAAGCCTGAGTCACCTAGACATGAGAGAATGGGGGTGTGCACTCACTGTGCACCTTATTAAGATAACTGGGGATGCTTGGGTACCATATGCTCTTTTTTCCTATTAAAAAACAATGATTCTTTTTTCTCAAAAAATTTGGGGCACTACGGTAGAGAATGTATATATACGTTTAGACCGTTTACGGGTTAAAGATAGATTTACATGCACAAGAGAATGAACATTACACATGACACTTAGCTTTATTGAAGGCTGTTGTTGCTGGAAGAAAGACAAGAAGGAGGGGAGAGGGAAGAGAGGTTATTCTTTGGAAGGGGAATCCCCCTCCATAAGGGCTGTAGGTACCAAGTCCTTATCCAGCATCACTTCCCTCCTTTGTTTTTTAATGCCACTAGGACCAGCTTGAGAGTCACTAGACCCCTGTCTCTCAAAATATCTGTCCAGATAGGTCTGTTTCTGGCATCTTTAAAATTTCCCTAAAATGGGACGTGGTACTGTCATTCTAAAAGACGCCAGCACGGATTGCAACAGCTTTCTCAGGGTGATGTTGCTCCACAAATAACTGCACTCTAGTCCACATTGCACAAATCTTCTTAATCTCTGAAGGCACCTGCTTCCATCTCTCTTCCTCCTCTGCATCAGTTTCCTGTGGTGTGGTCTGTTGCTGTTGCAGATGAAGCTCTTGCAGCTCATCATTGGTTAGGTCTTGATTGTGGTCATCCATCAACTCTTCCACATCCTTGCCACTCACATCCAACCCCATGGAATTCCCCAATGCCACAATTGATTGCACAATTGATTTCTTTTTTCAGTTCTATTGTGATCCTCACTTTCTTTATCAAAGCACTGGCACTAGGAGCTTTATTTGGGGCCATGGTCACTTAGTCACACACAATAAACAAGTGGTAAAAACAATGGATATGTTCACTCGTCAAAAAACAGTGCTGCACTGGCTGAGAATGTGTGTGCGAGGCAGCTTTGTCTGCACGCTGGGCACTGGACAGGTTCCGTATGATCAACGAAAACGGAGGTAATCGATGAAAATGGAACCAAAAAATTTATGAAAAAAGTCGGCTAACACTGAAATCAGCAATAACGGAGATTGACGAAAACGGAGGGTCCACTGTATACGTATTATATTAACAAGGTAGCATTACAAAATCAGTGATAATTTAATAGCCAGTGGAGTTTTTGGTTACATCTAAGGGGAGAGAATTCAAAGACTGGGACAGTAATAGTAATTATTCAAAGATTGGTACAGAAATAATTATTCAAAGACTGGTACAGAAATAATTATTCAAAGACTGGGACAGTAATAAGAATTTAAAAACTGGGACAGAAATGAGAATTTAAAGCCGGGACATTAATAAGAATTCAAAGACTAGGACAGTGATAACAGTTCAAAGACTGGAATAATAATAATAATTCAAAGACTGGAACCATAACAAGTCTTATTGTTTGGCTTTTTTGAGGTTTTCTTGGCTAATAACTAGTTAATCAGCATAATGTTTTCTTTCAATAGGAAAAAGTATTCCTCTCTGAGTGGAAATACATTCATTACTAAGAGGGATATTCAGTGGAGAAATGTAGCAAATTGTCAAATTGTGTTGCTAAGCTCCTATAAAAGAGATAGTATAATAATGAGATATTATCTCCTTTATAGTACAGGTCCACATCCCTTTATCCGAAATTCTGAAATTCGAAGAGTTCCGAAAACCGAAGTTTTTTTGTGGAGTGTCATCTGCATATGATGATACAAAAGTGTGCCGGGTGTTTTTATCTATGTCTATTATGAGAATGAGAAACAGCGGAGTGCCACTACAGTACCTTGGATCACTGAGCTTTTGACCTCGCTGATGCTGGATCTTGCCCTGTTCACTACTACATTGATTCTATGATTGATTTGGCCTCTTCAAGGGGGGCTCCTTGGCGTGGTGAAGAGGCTCTTGGTCTGAGGAATTAGACCTATCGGTCTTCTTCCTCAGACCGAACCTAATTACCCCCCAATCTCCCCTCCCCTATCCCATCCTCCCCATCCTCCCCTTTTTCCTTTCCTCCTCCTCCTCCCCACTCCTCCCTTTTGCCCTTCCTCTTTTTGTCCTTTGGGATTTCTCCCACAGGCACGCTAGTTCCTAGGTAGAGGAAAGGACACCGGGGTCGATCCCATTCCGTTGAGGTTTCTTGGCGGTGGCGTAGTTTGCCGTGGAATCTGGATTGCCTAGGGATGTCCCGATCCCTCTCCGGTATCCCGGAGTAGCTTTGGGTGTCTTTTGGGCGACGGGTGTATCTCTGGAAGCCACCTTTCGGATTCCGGGGGTGGTGGCTGAAGGAGGTATGCTTTGTGGCGGATATCCGGCCGCCCTCTCTTTTGTCCACCGAGGTAGCTCGGCAGATGTGAGGTTGCTATCCCAGATTGCTGGTTTACTGGCATGAAGGGTAGGGTATGGCACGGGTTCCATGCTGCATCTGCGCTACTAGCGGTGTCGAGTCCTCTTGGGCGCGGAGGGAGATTTCTGGCCCTTTCATTCCTCCTAGGAACTATCCCTCCCCGGTCCCCCCTTTTTTTTTCTTTTTTTTATTTTTATTTTCTTTTCTTCTTTCTTTTTTTTTCTTAAAAACAAAAAGAAAGAAGTAACCTAACCATGGCAGCCCTAGTCCATGAACCTGGTACCCCCGGGCCCCTTCTTGATACCGCACCCCGTTCTGACCCCGCCTCGTCTTTGGACCACTCTTCAGACATTCCTCATGCCTCTGTACCTATTGCCGGTGCTGTTTCCTCACCTGCTTCAGGTACTGAGGCCTCGACTGACTCCTTCGATTTATCAGACCTTCGCTCTCCTCTGACTATGCTTCCGGCCTCTCCCTCTACGGTGCGGCAATTTTCAAATCGCCGACCCGTTCCACGTCGGACCAACTCTGGTCCCACGCCTAAACGTCAACGACAATTACCTGCTGATGATACTTCTCCACCTTCACCTTCTCGTTCTTCTCAGAAAAGATCGACACGTCCTTCACTACCTTTCCACGCTCAGTTTCAGACTGAACAGTGGACTAAATTCTTCACTTTACGACCAACTTCCTCTACTGCCTATCTTTCTGACCATAGTATTGGCAAGGCACTCCTACGCCATGTTGGTAAAGATATTTCTTTTCATGCTCTTAAGAGCGGTACGCGCATCATTACCGTACAGAATGCTACCCAGGCTCGTGAGCTCTCTCGTCTTTCCCATATAGATACTGTTCCTGTCACCCTTGAAAAACATCATTCCCTCAATTCTTGTAGTGGTACCGTTATTCTGCCCCATACCATAGTTCAACAAAATTTCCAGACATGTGGCACCGACATTCTAGAACAGCTGGAACTCCAAGATCTCCCAATCCTCAAGGTAGACACTTACGTTCTTCCTGCCCGTGGGCGGAGACGATACCCTAGCAATGTGGCTCGTTTAACTTTTGACAGCCGAGAACTCCCATCCTCAGTTTATATAGCAGGACATCGGTTACAAGTTCGAAAGGTGATCCCTACACCACAACAGTGTAGAAATTGCTGGCGATTTGGCCATCCAGCGAAATATTGCAGATCTATCGCCGAATGCCCAGTCTGTGGTGCCGATGACCATTCTAATACGTCTTGCAATCGATCTCCCTCTTGCCTTAACTGTCATGAGGCTCACCCTTCGTACTCTCGCCGTTGTCAGGTCTATTTAAACGAGCGGGAAATCCGTTACCTCAAAGAGACAGAAGGTCTCCCTTATGCCATGGCAGTTTCTCATCTCCGCCTCCAAGGGAGACTCCCACGTGTTTCTTATTCCCGTGTTTCAAAACGTCCCCCCACTTCTGGTATCCCATCTTCTACACCCACCTCTGTGGTTACCTCTCCCATAATCACTCCTGTATCTAATCCTTTTGCTGTCCTCGGCTCAGACGTCCCTACTTCAACGCCTCAGTCTAATCTCGCTTCTTCGAGTTCTCTCTTACAAGCCTCAGTATCGACGAGACCTCGTACGACACCTCTTCCCAATCGTCCCTCTACTTCTCAAAAGTCAAAAAAAGGTCCGGTAACACCTCCTACCCATCTTCCACCTCCTCATTTTACCCTCCCTGTCTCTGTCCCTAGTTCTTCCCCTCTCACTGGCTCAGTTACAAGTGCAGAGGTTCACCCTCCTCCTCGTAATGTACCTTCCTCCCCTGTTCCCTCCCAAGTTTCTTCCTCTTCTGCCACCTCCCAGGTTCCTGTCTCTTCTGTCCCCTGCCACGCTTCTCCAGTTCCCTCCACCCTTTCGCCCCCCCCTACCTTGGTACAGTCCAATACAGTTCCAATCTTTACTCATCCTCCCCCTACCATTCCCAATATTGTCTCCCATACGACATCTCTGAATTCTGAAACACTTGAAGCAATCTCTGAATATATTGCAGAGACCAAACCATCAATGGACACTGATCCACCTTCCGCTCTTTCTCTCTCCTCTGCTCCATCTGCGCAACTCCTTTCTTCACAGCGCACCGTTCCTTCGCTGCTTGAACATTTTCCACTGCCTCCGCATGTGGACTTTTCTAACCCTCCTAGTCCGTAGGAACCCTTACCTGCGGATTTCAAGTATCTTTATCATTGCCATTCATGGCCTTTTTACAGTGGAATATACGTGGCCTCAGGGGTAATCGGGGTGAGCTTCAGATGTTACTCTCCCAGTTTGCCCCTGTTGGTGTTTGCTTACAGGAACCAAAATTACACTCTGCTGTTATTTCTCACATCTCAGGCTATAATTTATTGTATTCTTCAGATCCTTTTCCTGATGGGACCTTTAATGAAAGTGCCCTTCTTCTCCGCACTGATATTCCGTACCATCAGCTATTTGTTCATACTTCGCTGCATTACACAGCAGCCCGTATCCACTTACATAGGTGGTATACGCTCTGTTCTTTATATCTCTCTCCTTCTCGGGCATTATCTATTCCGGATTTTGCCTTCCTTGTTTCGTCATTACCGCCACCAATTCTGTTACTTGGTGATTTTAATGCCCACCATTTCCTCTGGGGAGGGTCTCACTGTGATTCCCGTGGAATTCAGTTAGAGGCTTTTCTTGCCACCCACCCCCTCCATGTTTTAAATACAGGTACTCACACCCATTTTGATCCTCGGACTCATACTCTCTCTTGCATCGATCTCTCAGTTTGCTCTTCCTCCGCCGCATTAGACTTTACTTGGTCTGTTCTCCCGGACTTACATGACAGTGATCATTTCCCAATCATTCTTACTTCCCCTTCATATTCGCCACCTCTTCGCACCCCACGCTGGCAATTTAATCGGGCAAATTGGAACCTTTACTCACACCTGACTGTTTTTAAAGAGGTTCCTTCTTCGTCCTCCATCGATGAGCTTTTACACCTCTTCTCATCCTCCGTTTTCACCGCAGCTTCTCATTCTATACCCCAAACTTCGAGCAGGCATTCTCAGAAATGCGTGCCTTGGTGGTCTCCTGCTTGTGCTCGTGCAGTACGTTTGAAACGCGCTGCATGGGGCAGGTACCGGTACAATAGAACCACAGAGCGACTCCTTGATTTTAAACAGAAGCGTGCGATCGCTCGCCGTGTCATCCGTGACGCTAAACGCACTTGCTGGCGAGATTATGTCTCCACCATCACCTCTGCTTCCTCTATGAGTGCAGTCTGGAAAAAAGTACGAAAACTGAGTGGTAAATATTCTCCTGACCCGGCTCCTGTTCTGCGGGTTGCCGGTGTTGATATAGCAAACCCACTAGATGTTGCCAATGAAATTGGCAATCATCTGGTCCGTATTTCTCAGGGACTCCATCTATGCCCCTCATTTCTTTCCTCAAAGTCTGCCAGAGAGTTAGCACCCTTGGACTTTTCTTCTCTCAGAGAAGAACAGTATAATGTGCCTTTTACACTTCAAGAACTGGAGGCAACACTCTCAGCTTGTCGATCATCGGCAGCTGGGCCCGACGACATTCATATTCGTATGCTACAACATTTACATCAGTCAGCCCTTGCAGTCCTATTACGCCTTTACAATCTTATTTAGTCACAAGGAGTTCTTCCACAGCTGTGGAAATCCGCCATTGTTCTCCCTTTCCGCAAACCAGGCACTACGGGACATGAAACCTCCCACTATCGTCCCATTGCTCTTACCAGTGCAGTTTGCAAAGTAATGGAACGTCTAGTAAATAGACGTTTAGTGTGGTATTTAGAGACACACAACAGTCTCTCCACTCGTCAATATGGCTTTCGTAAGGGACGTTCTACCATAGACCCCTTACTGCGCTTGGATACGTATGTTCGTAATGCCTTTGCGAATAACCACTCAGTTATTGCCATATTTTTTGATCTTGAGAAGGCATATGACACAACTTGGAGGTATAATATTTTAGCCCAAGCCCACTCCTTAGGCCTTCGAGGCAATCTACCATCCTTCCTTAAGAACTTTTTAACTGACAGGCATTTCCGTGTTCGGGTTAATAATGTGCTCTCCCCGGACTTTATCCAAGCTGAAGGTGTCCCCCAGGGATGTGTTCTGAGCACAACACTTTTTCTCCTTGCTATTAATGATTTGGCCTCTAGTCTTCCATCAAATATTTGGTCATCACTCTATGTTGATGACTTCGCTATTGCCTGTGCAGGCGCTGACTGTCACCTCCTTACAGTTTCTCTCCAGCATGCAGTCGACCGTGTTTCCAATTGGGCCACCACACATGGGTTTAAATTTTCCAGCACTAAAACCCACCAAATCACTTTCACTAGACGCTCTGTCATCTCTGATCATCCTTTGTACCTCTATGGCTCACGTATCCCTGAACGTGATACAGTCAAGTTTCTGGGCCTCCTCTTTGATCGTAGGTTATCCTGGAAACCTCACATTACCTCTCTGAAGGCAACTTGTCACAGCCGGCTGAACCTTCTTAAAACCCTTGCTCATCTTTCGTGGGGAGCTGATCGTCGAACCCTCCTTCACCTACATTCCACCCTTATTTTATCGAAACTTGATTATGGTGACCAGATCTATTCAGCGGCATCTCCTGCTACTCTCTCTAGCCTTAACCCCATTCATCACCAAGGATTACGTTTATGCCTTGGTGCTTTTCGCTCTTCCCCTGTCGAAAGCCTCTATGCAGAAGCGAACGTTCCATCCTTATCCGATCGCCGTGATGCCCATTGCCTGCGCTACTATGTACGCTCTCATGATCTCCGCAATCCTTCCATTTATAGAATGGTCACTGATATTAGTAGACATTCTTTATTTGTTCGCCGCCCCTGCTTACTCCGTCCCTTCTCTCTTCGCCTTCATTCGCTCTTGTCTTCTCTTCAACTACCACCTTTCTATGTACATGTAGCATCACACTTTTCCCTACCCCCCTGGGAAGTTCCAGCTGTTCGAGTCTGTTCTTTCTCCCTCCCTTGCTCGAAAGCCCAACTGTCTACGGTCGCTTCCCGCTCTCTTTTTCTTGACCACTTTCACTCTCATTCTCATGCCATTGCTGTGTACACAGATGGCTCTAAGTCTTCTGACGGCGTAGGATTCGCAGCAGTGTTTCCGGACAGCGTCGTACAAGGGCATTTACTATCTTCAGCTAGTATTTTTACTGCTGAATTATATGCCATCCTTACAGCACTTATCCGTATTGCATCTATGCCTGTGTCATCATTTGTGGTTGTCTCAGACTCCCTTAGTGCTTTACAGGCTATACAAAAATTTGATACACCTCACCCCTTAGTCCTCCGTATCCAACTTTGGCTACGCCGCATCTTTACTAAGCATAAAGATATTGTTTTTTGTTGGGTCCCTGGTCATGTTGACGTACAGGGCAATGAACAGGCAGACACTGCTGCGCGGTCAGCAGTACATGACCTACCAGTTTCTTATAGAGGTATTCCATGTACGGACTATTTTGCTGTAATATCTTCCCACCTTCACACCCGTTGGCAACAACGTTGGTCTACTATGCTCGGCAACAAACTTCAGTCTATTAAACCGAGTATAGGTTACTGGCCGTCTTCTTATCACCAGTGTCGAGGTTGGGAGACTACTCTCTCCCGTCTTCGCATTGGCCATACTCGTCTTACTCATGGATATCTCATGGAGAGGCGTCTTGCTCCTCTCTGTGAGAATTGCCAAGCTCCATTATCAGTCAGCCACATTCTGTTGGACTGCCCACTTTATCAACGAGCACGCAGAATTTACCTCTGTCGTCGTCTTCGCCCCGCTGCTCTCTCTTTACCTTCCCTTCTCGCTGATGGACCCACCTTTCATCCGGACTCTCTCATTGACTTTTTGACAACGACTGACTTACTCCACAAATTTTGATACTTTCAGCCCTTTCTACTTGTATCTCTTGCTACCCTCTACCCCCGTACTATCCCCTGCCCCGCTGTTTTCTGTAACCTGCTGATCATCCCCCCTCCCTTCTGCCATCCAATTCCCTTGCTTCCTTCCCTACCCTGCAGCGCTGTATAGCCCTTGTGGCTTAGCGCTTCTTTTTGATTATAATAATAATAATAATAATATGATTGATTGAGGGTACTCGGTTAATGTTGCTTAGTCTATTTGACTTTATTTCAGCAACACTTGTCTCCCTGTTCTATCTCTTAATCTTTCTATATTTTGTTGAATAACCCACATTGGTTTAGTGCTTCCCATAAATATGTGGGTACTGTTCCTACTAATTACAGTTGCAACCACAATACCCGTTTACTTTTGCACACCTGTCCATGTCTGGATTTATTTCAGTGCTTTCAGTAATGGAGAAAAGTGTCATTATCAGAAATTGTTATACCATGGTAGTTAACACAGGAATATATTCAATGACTTGCTGTCTGCAGGTCCTAAGACACATTCACAACCAGATAAATACAGTGCACACCTGTGCTTTCATTCTTTTAACCCTTTCAGGGTCCAGAGGCCAAATTTCAAAGTGTGCACCAGGGTCCAAGAATTTTCAAAAAAAAAATTTGTTATTTTTTCTTATGAAATGGTAGAGAATCTTTTTCTGAAGGTAATAAAACAAAAAAGTATGAAATTTGATGGAAAATTGACGAAATTATGCTCTCGCGAATTTTGATGTGTCAGTGATATTTACGAATCGGCAATATTGCTGATTTTGACTCCCATTTTAGGCCAATTACATTATTCCAGTCGACCAAATTCTTAGCTATTTCACTAGTATTACTTCTGTTCTATCGACTGAGCACAAGAAATTGCCCAGTCAGCTGTTTCAACTACAAAATAAAGTGATTGGAAATTGGTAATTTGGCCAATTTAACATAGAGTTCAAAATATTCCAATTTCAAAATAGGGTCCAGAATAAACGATGCAGGCATTCCTGGCACTAAACTAACATTTCCTCTGTTCATTAGTTATGTTTTCAGGCTTTACAAATGAATTCCATTTTGATTTTTTATTCACATAATGAATTTTTATTCAAACCAAAAAATAGAAGATTTACTGTTATGCAATATTGTAATAATTGTATAAATATCATCACCACATTTGTGAATGCATATTAGACTGACCAGCTGGCATATTAGACGTGTGAGGTCGTTTGTTTACTCTTGAACATCGGCAAAAATTTAACATTTCCGCTACTTTGAGCTTAGTTTCAAACCATTTCCAGTACTAAAACCAATCAAAAATCATCTCCATTTCTGTAATATATATACCATTCTATCAAATGAGACCAAGACATCGCAAATACAGTGGTCCCTCGTTTTTCGTAGTTAATCCGTTCCTGGAGTTGCTACTATTAACGAAATCTACGATTTGCGAATCAATTTTCCCCATAAGAAATAATGTAAATACAATTAATCCGTTCCTGACACCCAGAAGTATTAAAACAAAAAAAATTTTTACATGAAATATACATGTAGTACATAAACAATACAATGGGAAATGATGAATGAAACATTAACAGCATAACACTTACCTTTATTGGAGATTCTTCTTAGTGTATGGGCGACTGGAGGAGGAGAGAGATTGGATTGTTTATAGTTTGGAAGGGGAATCCCCTTCCATCAACACCTCAGGTACCATTTGCTTTTCTGGCGTTGCTTCTTTTCTCTGTTTCTTAATGCCACTAGGACCACCTTGAGAGTCACTGGAGTCCTGTCTCGCAAAATAACTGGAGAGAGCTCTGTTTCTGGCGTCTCTTTAACACTTCCCTAAAATGGCCCAAGACTTTGTCACTGTACATGTTGCCAACATGGCTTGCAACAACCTTGTCAGGGTGATGTTTCTCCATAAAGCTTTCCATCTTACCCCACATAGTAAAAATCTCTCTAATTTCTGAAGAAGGCACCTTCTTCCATCTCTCTTCCTCCTCCTCCTCTGCAGCAAGATTCTGAGCTGCGATCTGTTGCTGTTCCTGCTGAAGCTCTTGCAGCTCCTCAGTGGTGAGCTCTTCATTGTGGTCTTCCACCAATTCTTCCACATCCTCCAAACTCACATCCAACCCCATGGAACTCCCCAGTGCCACAATTGATTTAACAACAGACATAGGCTCATCAGGGTCAGTCCCAAACCCTTCAAAATCCCTCTTGTCGACACAATTTTCTCCAGGCAGAGTTCAAAGTCCTGGTAGTCACTCCCTCCCAAGCCATACCTATAAGGGTTATGCAATGGAGGATGCTGAAGTGTTCTCTCCAAAATTCCCTTAGGGTCAAGTGAGTGTCTGTGGTCACAGTCAAGAAACATTGCTTTGGTGTAGAGTTTTTTAAAGTTTGTAATGACCTGCTGGTCCATGGGCTGGAGGAGAGGAGTGGTATTCGGGGGCAAGAACTTTACTGTGATGAACCCAAACTCCTCGAAAATTAGGTCATCCAAGTTTGGAGGATGAGCAGGTGCATTGTCCATTACTAGCAGGCACTTGAGATCCAATTTCTTTTCCAGGAGATACTCCTTCACACTAGGGCCAAACACTTCATTGAACCACTCGACAGAAATTTCCCTCGTGACCCATGCCTTACTATTAGATTTCCAAAACACACAATTTACTCTTCATAACATTGTTTTTCCTGAACACACTGGGATTTTCAGAATGGTACACTAGTAATGGCTTCACTTTGAAATCCCCACTAGCATTAGCACAGAACATTAGCATCAGCCTGTCTTTCATAGGCTTGTGTCCTGGCATTGCCTTTTCCTCCTGTGTAATGAAGGTCCTCTTTGGCATTTTCTTCCAAAAGAGGCCTGTTTTGTCACAATTGAACACTTGTTCAGGTTTCAGTCCTTCAGCCTCTATGTACTCCTTGAATTCATGCACGTATTTTTCAGCCGCCTTGTGGTCCAAACTGGCAGCCTCACCATGCCTTGCCACACTGTGTATGCTAGTACAGTTCTTAAATCTCTCAAACTAACCTTTGCTGGCCTTAAATTCACTCACATCACCACTATTTTCAGGCATTTCTTTACCAAATCGTTGTGCAACTGCCTAGCCTTTTCACAAATAATCGAAGTCATAAGAGTATCTCCTGCTAATTGTTTCTCATTTATCCACACCAATAATAACTTCTCAACCTCTTCGAGTACTGGTGATCTCATTTTTGTCAGCATAGTTACCCCCTTTGCAACAACAGCATCCTTGATTTCCTTTTTCTTGGCCACTATGGAACATATGGTTGTGTAGGGTTTCATATACATCCTGGCCAGTTCGGCGGCACTTGTACCACTTTCATATTGTTCAATGATGTTTTTCTTAAATTCAATCGTATTTCTCACCTTCTTTACCACAGGCTTGGCACTAGGAGCTTTCTTTGGAGCCATGGTAGCTTATTTAGTACTTGCAAGCACTAAAATAAATAGAATATTATGAAATATTTCGCTGGAGCACGTGAGGGGACCTTCGCTCACTTGTAAACAATACCAAACTGGCTGCCGCCCCGGCTTACACCGTGCGTACGCATCCCAGACGAACTACTACTCGCGAGTCAACCTATGAAAAGCGAGCCCATGTTTATACAAAAATATCCCTATGATTTGTGAAATCTATGATTCCTGAGAACTACAAAAAGCGAGGGACCACTGTACAACTATAAAAAATATACGAAAAAAACTGTAAAGTCGCTGCTTTAATCGAAAATCATGGTCTCGTTTTTTTTTCTCTCATTATACACTGTGTGCTGCAGGATTTGTTTTATGTGGTGCGCACATACCACATAGATGTGTTCTCTCATATCTAGGCCCAAATGTACCGCGTACATCTTATCAGAGTGAGCTGAGCTCATGGCGTAGATCTACGGTTTGGACCCTCAACGTAAAGCCGTAGATCTATGGCATGGACCCTGAAAGGGTTAATTCTGTTTCTCACCCTTGGCTTACTTCCATTCACTTTCCATATTTTTATGGTATGAAGGAATTCCAATATTTATTGTCTTTTATTATTGCACTACAGTACAGTACCTCACAATATTATAAAAGCTTATCAGACTTTCATTACTTTTTTTTTTTTACAGTGACCATTATTATACACAAATATGCTGGCTGTCTCCCAGCAAATCAAGGTGACCATTATTATAATTAAAAAAAAATTCTGTTAATTCTTCTATGACATTTAGTTAAATGTCTTTTCTTATGAATTTCAGCTGAAGTTTTGGAGTTGGCAGGAAATGCTGCTCGGGACAACAAGAAATCACGTATCACACCAAGACACATTCTCCTTGCCATTGCTAATGATGAAGAACTACATCAGGTAATGTGAGGTTTGATTTTGAATCATTTTCATAATAAGTGATGGATCATTATTGAAAATGAATGTATCTATTCACATCTTTATATATAATAAGGTATTTTTATTTTCTGTTTAAATTTACCTTGAGAGTGACTGTGTAACAAAACTCACTCATATGAGTGTAGTACATCCACCCAAATAAAGTAAAAATATATTCTCATGAATTCTTGTTCTTCACTCTTGAGTGCATTTTTTGAGACCTCACCACATTCTTATTGTTGTTTGCCTACTCTTGTCTTCATTTCTCTCTCATGACCAGTTCATCTTGTTAGCCTGGCACCCTTCATCGAGGAGGAAAAATTTGATGATGATGGAGGTCTCTTAATCTATGAATTGAAGCTATTTTTCCCTACCTGGAGCCTAACTTGATTACCTCCCATTCTCCAGGCACTGTATGATCTACATGGTTTAGTTTATGTTTTTTCATATATTTCATTACTCTATCAAGGAATATCATTCTGTGGCTTGCTGATTCCCATCTAGTGAAGGCTAATCTGTCATTATGGACACCATCCATTCCTGGCCAGATGCAGTACTGATTAACTTGACTGACCAGGTGATGTTATCATAGGCCATGGAACATTTTCAAAGGAAAGAGTGGCAGAAAATATTAATCTTTCTTCAGCAGACAATATTTTTTTTTAACATGCTGGCTATCTCCCACCAAGGTGGGATGACCCAAAAAAGAAATAACATTTTCACCATCATTCACTTTATCACTTTCTTGCCTCTGGCAAGAAAGTGATAAAGTGAGCTGAAAATACCCCCACCTCTCCTTCAGAGTTCAGGCACTGTACTCTGTAGCTCCAAGATTTAAGTCCAGCTAACTGGTTTTCCTGAATCCCTTCATACTCCAACAACTTGTCAAGTCCCAGAAACCATTTGCCTCTGCTCGCTCCTATCTAACATGCTCACACATGCCTGCTGAATATCCAAGCCCCTTGCACACAAAACCTCTTTAGTCCCCTCTTTCCAACCTTTCCTAGGGTGACCCCTACACCTCCTTCCCTCCACTTCAGATTTATACACCCTCCAAGTCATACTGTTTTGTTCCATCCTCTAAATGCCCAAACCACTTTAACAACCCCTCCTCAGCCCTCTGGATAATACTGTTAGCAACCCTGCACCTCCTAATCTCCAAGCTACGAATTCTCTGCATAATATTCACACCACACATTGCTTTCAGACATGACATCATTGCCTTCAGCCGCTGCCGCCCCCTCACTGCCACATTCACAACCCATGCTCCACACTTATATACGAGTGTTGTTACAACTATACTCTCATACATTTCTGTTTTTGCCTCCATGGATAATGTTCTTTGTTTCCACAGATTCCTCATTGTTCCACCCACCTTTTTTCCCTCATCAGTTCTATGGTTCATCTCAGCTTTCATAGACCCATCCACTGATAAGTCCACTTCCAAATATCTGAACACATTCACTTCCTCTATACTCCCTTACAATCTGATATCCAATCTTTATCGAAATTGTTTGTGACCCTTTTTTTATCACCTTGCTCTTCCCTATGTTTATTTTTCATTTCCTTGTTTTACATACCTCTCCCAAATTCATCCACCAACCTTTGCAACTTCTCTTCAGAATCTTCCAAAAGATTGTCATTGGCAAACAGCAACTGTGATAACTCTCATTTTGTATTAGATTACACACATTTTAAACCTTTCAGGGTCCAGACCCCAGATTTGAAATTTGTCCACAGGGTCCAAGAATTTAAAAAAAAAAAAAAATTATTTTTTCTTATGAAATGGTAGAGAATCTTTTTCTGAAGGTAATAAAACAAAAAGTATGAAATTTGATGGAAAATTTTGCTGCATCAGCGATATTTGTACATCAGTGATTTTGCCCACTTTGACTCCCATTTTAGGCCAATTACATTATTCCAGTTGACCAAATTCTAAGTTATTTCGCTAGTATTACTACTATTTTATCAATTGAGCACAAGAAATTGCCCAATCAACTATTTCAACTACCCAATAAAGTGATCAGAAATCTGTAATTTGACCAATTTCACAAAAAGTTCAAAATATTCCAATTTCAAAATAAGGTCCAGAATAAACAGTGCAGGCATTCCTGGCACATTTCCTCTGTTTATTAGTTATGTTTCCAGGCTTTACAAGTGAAGTCCACTTTGATTTTTTATTTACATAATGAATTTTTATTCACACCATAAAAATAAAAAATTTACTGTTATGCAATATTGTAATAATTGTATAAATAATGTTAGTGCATTCGTGAATGCATATTAGACCCACCAGCTGATGTGTATTGGACGTGTGATGTAATTTGTTTACCCTTAAACATCGACAAAAAATAAACATTACAGCTACTTTGAGCTCAATTTCAAGCTATTTTGATTACTTACACCAATCAAAATCATCTCTATTTCTGTAATATATCTTCCATTCTATCGAATGAGACCAAGAAATCGCAAATATAACCATAAAACCATACGAAAATACACCTCAAAGTTGCTGTTTTAATCCCAAAACACAGTCTGTTTTTTCTCCCATTATGCACTGCATGCTGCAGGATTTGTTTTATATGGTGCACACTTACCACATAGATGCATTCTCTCATATCTAGGCCCAGATTTACCACTCACAGCTTACCTGAGTGAACTGAGCTCATGGCGTACAACTATGGCTTGGACCCTGGCTTCAAAGTTGTAGAACTACGGGACGAACCCTCAAAGTGTTAATCCCTCACTTTTCCTCAACACCCTGCATTCACTTCTTTTACAACCCCATCTATAAGTATGTTAAACAACCATGTTCACGTCACACATCCCTGTTTAAGGCCTACATTGTTTCCTACATACCCTAACCTGAGCCTCACTATGTCGTAAAAACTCTCCGCTGCTGTCAGCCACCTTCCACCTATTCCATACACTTGCAACATCTGTAGTGGGGGTTCATAGGAGATATGATGGTTGGAGTAAAACACACTTGTTGGATGGTAACACTTATATTAGTGGAGTATGAAGGGGGAGGAGAGCCCAACCTGCAAGAGCCCAACCTGCTGTGTCTTGCCTGGCGTAGACCTATGTGGGAACTGAGAGGGATCCCAGGCGCGAAGGGCTCACAACAGCGTCACGTGACGTCACACATGCTAGTCACTGAGCGTAGCAAAGGGGTCGTGTATGTGAAACATATGGATGGTACTAACTGTTATACTTAGATAAGCTATACAACACATGTAGGGGATCAGCAACTATGCTGACACATCTGCCACATTGCTTCTCCATCCACATTATCATATGCCCTTTCTAAATCCGTGAATGGAATGAAAACTTTACCTTTATCTAAATATTATTCACTTAAATGTTTCATTGTAAACACTTGGTCTACACATCCCCTGCCCTTCCTGAGGCCCCCTTGTTCATCTGTGATTAGTGCTCTCTGTCTTACCCTTAATTCTTTCATTAATAACTCTGCCATACACTTTACCTGGTACACTCAACAGGTTACTCACCTAAAATTTTTACACTCTTTTTTTGTCCCTCCCCCTTCCTTCAAACAAAGGAGCTATGCACACACTACCAGTCCCTAGGTACCTTTCCCTTTTTCATACATTAATTGAACAAAAGTATCATCTGCTCCAAAACTATATCCTCACCTGCTTTTAACATTTCTGTCTTGACCCCATCAATCCCAGCTGCTTTATTCTCTTTCATTTTATCCACAGCCTCACATACCTCCCCCACACTTGCATCTGGCTCTTCCTCACTCCTAAAAGATATTATACCTCCCTGGCCAATGCATGAAATCACTGCCTCCCTTTCTTTATCAGCATTTTGAGCTGTTAAAGCTCAAAATATCCCTGCCATCTTCCCGGTACCTGTAACTCCCCACCTATAACTCCCGTCTTCTGTTTATAACTGTCAAATCCATTCGTTCCCTTGGCTTTCTCAATCTATTAATCTCGAATACTTTCTTACTCTCAGTAAAATTTGTTGTCAGAACCTCACCCACTCTCATTTGCTCTCCTTTTGCACTCCCTAACCACTATATACTCCACCCTTCTTATATATCACACTTCTGCTTTGTTAAAAACCTCTCATATGCTAATTCATTCCACCCAATCACTCCTCTTCCCTCCTACACCCACCCTTTTAAATTCACAAACTTTCACAGCACAGTCTGACAGTGCATTATTAAATCTACCCTATACCTCTTCAACCTCCTCATTACATATACTCTCACAAGCCCATCTTTCTCCCAATATTTGTTTGTATCTTATCCTAACTACCTCCTGTTGCCATTCTCTTTGTACCCCATCTGGCTCTTGTCCTCACTGTAGCTACAACTAAATAATGATCTGATATGTCTGTTGCCCCTCTATAAACATGCACACCCAGAAGTCTACCCATCAACCTTTATACCCTTACACATAGTCCAACAAACTATTGTCGTTACACCCTGTATCATATCTGTTTTTATTTATCCTCCTTTTCGTAAAATATGTACAATATTACCTATTAGCAAACCTCTTTCTGTGTTTAAAATGTGTTAATTGAACTGAAATACTGCGGTGATTCCCTCTAGACATGATTACAGGACATTTTATACAAACTGAATGTTGTTTGTACATTACTTTTATATACATTACGTTAGCCCTTATAAATTTGCGAGCTTCCTTATTTGTGGGTTTTTTAACCAACATTTTTCCTGATAAGCAATCTGGGAATAGATCTGATTATCCAAGTGGTTCACAAATGGTCCAAGTCGGACCGAAACGTCGTCGTAAGCTTCTGTCTTTTATGTGCGGGTTATTTGTGTATCGTTCCAGTCACGGTATTGTGCCTTTTTGTTATTTATTTATCCAAGTGGTTTCTGGTGGTACACATTGTTCACCTAACTGAGAACTAACCATAAGATTTTGTTTAATTGTGCTTATTGGATTTCTCGTGCACACATCTGTTCTAGCACTTTTTTCATGAATGTTGATATTAACCAGATAAGACATGTGGAGAGAATGGAGCAAAACAGAATAACTTCAAGAGTGTATCAGTCTGTAGTGGAAGGAAGGCGGGGTAGGGGTCGGCCTAGGAAAGGCTGGAGGGAGGGGGTAAAGGAGGTTTTGTGTGCGAGGGGCTTGGACTTCCAGCAGGCATGCGTGAGCGTGTTTGATAGGAGTGAATGGAGACAAATGGTTTTTAATACTTGACGTGCTGTTGGAGTGTGAGCAAGGTAACATTTATGAAGGGGTTCAGGGAAACCGGCAGGCCGGACTTGAGTCCTGGAGATGGGAAGTACAGTGCCTGCACTCTGAAGGAGGGATGTTAATGTTGCAGTTTAAAAACTGTAGTGTAAAGCACCCTTCTGGCAAGACAGTGATGGAGTGAATGATGGTGAAAGTTTTTCTTTTTTGGGCCACCCTGCCTTGGTGGGAATCGGCCAGTGTGATAATAAAATAAAAATATAAAAAGAGATTTTTTTTTCTCAAACGTCGGCCGTCTCCACTGAGGCAGGGTGGCCCAAAAAAGAAACACTTTCATCATCATTCACACATAATCACTGTCTTTGCAGAGGCGCTCAGATACGACAGTTTAGATGTCACTCCAAACAGCCAATATTCCAAACCCCTCTTTTAGAGTGCAGGCATTATATTTCTCACCTCCAGGTAACCTGTTTCCCTGAATCCCTTTAAAAAAATATTTCCCTGCTCACACCCCGACAGCTCGTCAGGTCCCAAAAACCATTCATCTCCATTCACTCCTATCTAACATGCTCACACATGCTTACTGCATGTCCAAGCCCCTTGTACACAAAACCTCATTTACTCCCTCCCTCCATCCTTTCCTAGAACAGCCCCTCCCCCTCCTCCACTGCAAAGTTTTTTTTTTTTTTTTACCATGTCAGCCATTTCCCACTGAGGCAGAATGACCCAAAAAGAAAGAAAAAACTTTGATCATCATTCAACACTCACCATCACTTGTACATAATCACTGTCTTTGCAGAGGTGCTCAGATACAACAGTTTAGATGTCCATCCAAACTGCCAGTATCCCAAATCCCTCCTCGAAAGTGCAGGCATTGTATATCCCATTTCCTGGACTCGGGTCCGGCTAACCAATTTTCCTGAATCCCTTCACAAAATATTACCCTGCTCACAATCCAACAGCTTGGCAAGTCCCAAAAACCATTCGTCTCCATTCACTCGTATCTGACATGCTCACATACACTCTGGAAGTCTAAGCCCCTCCCCCACAAAACCTTCTTTACTCCTTCCCTCCAACCTTTTTGAGGGTTACCCCTGCCCCACCTTCCTTTCCTTACAGATTTATACACTCTCCAAGTCATTCTACTTTGTTCCATTCTCTCTCAATGTCCAAACCACCTCAACAAACCCTCTTCAGCCTTCTGACTAATACTTTTAGTAACTCCACACCTCCTCCTAATTTCCACACTACAAATTCTCTGCATAGCATTTACACCACACATTGCCCTTAGACACGACATCTCTTCTGCCTCCAGCCTCCTCGTTGCAGCAGTTAAAACCCACGTTTCACACCCTTCTTTGCCTCTATAACGCTTTTTTTGTCTCCACAGATACCTCAACGCACCACTCGCCTTTTTTCCTGCATCAATTCTATGGTTAACCCATCTGCTGACAAGTCATCTCCTAAATATCTGAACACATTCACTTCTTCCATACTCCCTCCCTCTAATGTGATATCCAATTTTTCTTTATCTAAATCATTTGATACGCTCATCACCTTACTCTTATCTATGTTTACTTTTAGCTTTCTACCTTTGTACACCCTCCTAAACTCATCCACTAACCTTTGCAACTTTTCTTTAGAATCTCCCAAAAGCACAGTATCATCAGCAAAAAGTAACTGTGTCAACTCCCATTTTGTATTTGATTCCCCATAATTTAAGCCCACCCCTCTCCCCAACACCCTAGCATTTACTTCTTTTACAATTCCATCTATAAATATGTTAAACAACCATGGTGACATTACACATCCCTGTCTAAGACCTACTTTTACTGGGAAGTATTCTCCCTCTCTCCTACACACCCTATCCTGAGCCTCAGTGTCCTCATAAAAACTCTATACAGCATTTAGTAACCTACTACCCATTCCATACACTTGCAACATCTGCCACATAGCTCCCCTATCTGCTCTATTATATGCCTTTTCTAAATCCATAAATGCAATGAAAACTTCCCTACCTTTATTTAAAAACTGTTCACATATATGCTTGATCTACACATCCCCTACCCATTCTAAAGCCTCCTTTTCATCTGCATTCCTGCTCTCTGTCTTATCTCTAATTTTGTCCCCCTTCCCTTTATATAATGGAACTATACATGCTCTCTGCCAATCCCTAGGTACCTTTGACTCTTTCATACATTTATTAAACAAAACTACCAACCACTCTTACACTATATCCCCTCCTGCTTTTAACATTTCTGTCATGCTCCCATCAGTTCCAGGTGCTTTACCACCTTTCATTCTACGTAATGCCTCGAGCACCTCCACCTCACTCAGTGACATCCTGCTCTTCTTCACTCCTCAAAGATGTTGTACCTCCCTGACCACTGCATGAAATTACTGCCTCCTTTTCTTCATCAACATTTAACCCTTTCAGGGTCCACAGGCCCTCTCAGAGACTTGCTCTCAGGGTCCCCCAAATTTAAAAAAAAAAAATTATTTTTTTCTTATGAAAAGACACAGAATCTTTTCCTGATCATAATGATACCAAAAGTATGAAATTTGATTGAAAACTTACGGAATTATGCTCTCGTGAAATTAGCGGACTCGACGATGTTTATGCATCAGCAATTTTGCCCATTTTTAGCCCTATTTTCGGCTAATTCCAATGTACTAGTCGACAAAAATCATAACTATTTCGCTAGAACTCCATTTTTTCTATCGAATGAGTACACGAAACCACTAATTTACCAATTTCAACTATCCAATACAGTGGTCAGAATTTATCAATTTTGCCAATTTCACACAAATTTCAAATGATGCCAATTTCCAAATAGGGTCCAGAATAAACAACAAAGACATTCCTGGCACTAAAATAACATTTCCTCTGTTCATTAGTCACGTCCCCAGGCCCCTCTTACATTTCTTTTGCTTTCCGCTTTGAATTTTTATTCTCTCAAAAAAATAAGATTTATTGTTATGCAGACTACTGCATTAGTATTGAAATGGTATAAATAATATCGGCGTACTTGTGAAAGAATATTAGACTCACCAGTTGACATGTATTGGATGCTTGGCATGATTTGTTTACTTTTGAACTTTGGTAAAAATCGAACATTTCTGCTGTTTTGAGCTCAATTTCAGGGTACTTTTCATTGTAAAACCAGTCAAAATAATCTCAATTTCTGTAATATGTCTTCCATTCTATACAATGAGACCAGGAAAACTGGAATACAACAATAAATACCATACGAAAATATAGTGCAAAGTCGCTGTTTTAATCCAAAAACACTGTCAAAGTTTTTTTTTACTCATTACACACTGTGTGCTGCAGGATTTTTTTGTACTGCACACACTGACCACATAGACCCATTCTTTCATATGTAGGCCTACCAGCTTTCTCTCACTAGATTTGAAAGCGCTAGAATTTATGCATACTAGTACGTCATGGACACTGGCACGTAAGCCGTACTAGTACAGCCGAAACCCTGAAAGGGTTAAAAGGGCCTCAAAATATTCCCACCATCTACCCAATACCTCCAGTTCCCCATCTACTAACTCCCCTACTCTGTTTTTAACTGACAGACCCATTCATTCCCTAGGCTTTCTTAACCTGTATCTTGCTTCAAAATTTTTTCTTATTCTCAGCAAAATTTGTTGACAGTGCCTCCCCCACTCTATCATTTGCTCTCCTTTAGCACTCTCTCACCACTCTCTTCACCTTTCTTTTACTCTCCATATACTCTGCCCTTCTTTTATCACTTCTGCTTTGTAAAAACCTCTCATAAGCAGTCTTTTTCTCTTTTATCGCACCCTATACCTCATCGTTTCACCAATCACTCCTCTTTTCTCCTGCACCCACACTCCTATTACCACAGACTTCTGCCCCACATTCTAACACTGCATTTTTAGAACTATTCCTTCCCTCTTCAACCTCCCCCCTTTCCCTCCTACAGCCCATACACGCACTAGCCCACCTTTCTGCCAATGGTTGCTTATATCTCACCCTAACTTCCCCCTCCCTTAGTTTATAAACTTTCACCTCTCTTATTTGCTGTTGCCTTTTTCTGAGATATGGTCTCTAAAACACAAAATAAACTTAAGGCCCTAACAATTTATTATGTGGAAAATTTTTCATTATTTGCAGTTGTAAATTTTGTGGGACCTCTAGGAATATAACCCCTTGAAGGTCCTTGAGAGGCTCTTGATCCAAGGTGTTTGACTTATTCTCCATTTCCATAGACCAAATATGATTGCCTTTCATTTCCCAGCCACTATATCACCCCTATGGGTTTATTGCTTCCCCTGACTAAAAGAAATATAATAAATAACCTGACACAAATTTGTTGGGATGACTGTAGTGGTTAAAAATGTGCTGTTTCTCCTTTTGTGTTTGCTATTTATCTATATTTTTGTGACAGCTGCTACGAAATGTCACCATTGCTTCAGGAGGAGTTCTGCCCAAGATTCACCCGGAGCTGCTTGCAAAGAAGAAAGGTGGCAAGTTTGTTACGGGGGGCAACACGCCTGTTTCTGTACCGTACAAAAAGCCTATTGCTACCAAGCCACCTGCACACAAAAAGGTACTTTTGTTGTGCTCTTAGGTAATTTTTTTTTCTTTGTAAAATTACAAGAAACTAACTAATGAGACAGCTTAGCTGTGTTTTGCTTTCCTGAGCTTTATCAAGTCAGTGTAAACAATACAAGAGTACAGAGACTACACATTGAATGAATTTGCCTCTCACAAAATGATAATTTTTCATCAGTTTTAGTAAATTCAGACCACCTTATTTGATACATCTTTTGTCATGCATTGCAATCTCTAGTTAGAGAAGAGCCTGCAAGCCTTGTGGTATTTTGTGAAATCATTGTACTGTGTCATTGTGTAGCCCCAGTCATCCCACATTAGTTTGTGTTGAAACAACTCCCCTGTTTGAAACAGTCCTAATAGTCTTAAAATTGTTTACATTCTTTTTACTTGTCTTTCTCAGTACTGTACAATACAGTGATATTAACATTGATGGACAAGAGTTAGAGCTCATACAAGCTGCTAGCCAGATCAAGGGCTTTCTGTAAAATCTTGTAAATGGAATTGCAGTTGAGACTTTCACCAGCCTGTCCAGGTAACATCAGTTCCTGGCTAGGATTCTCTGTGGTCCTCTGTAGTGTAATAGTTAAAACAAAGGCTAGTATTCCCAGGACTGCTGCACTGCTAGTTTGAATTTTGTTTACATAAGATACAATAAACCCTCATGTAGTGGACTTATATGTAATGGAACAAAATCCTCTTAAGTCAGTTGATTCAGAAATGCTGGGCTATGTTCATTGTCACAGAAAGAATCATTATTGTTACTATTATGAAAAAAACTATCTTTTCTCTCTCCACTTCCATCGTCATTATTGGACACCACTTGCTACCTTAGTAGTCATTTATATTGAGGGTTTATTTTTACATTCATTCAAACTTGCACACAAAAATCACTCTATGAAGGCAAAAGACTTGGCAGGAGATGCAATATACCCCCAATGAAAAGCAGATAAAAGATAAAAGAGAACACAGTAAGTGTCCGGGGCCCAAGACTGTTCAATTGCCTCCCAGCATACATAAGGGGGATTACCAGTAGACCTCTGGCTGTTGTCAAGAAGGCACTGGACAGGAACTTAGTCAGTACCTGGCCAACCAGGCTGTGGTTCGTACGTCAGATTGCGTGCGGCCAGCAGTAACAGCCTGGTTGATCAGACCCTGATCCATCACGAAGCCTGGTCTTGGACTGAGCCGCGGGGGCGTTGACCCCTGAAACCCTCTCCAGGTAATGATGAATTTCTTGGTAATACATGCACAGACATTTTTTTGTGTGCTATACAGTTGTTCAAGTGAAAATTTGATAAAGGTGTATTATCCTTACTAAGATATGAAATATGGATAATTTAGCCAAACCCAAAGACATTAGAAATGCATTGTTTTATTGTCTGTCAGCTGTTTGCATAAGAGCACTGTAATTTCACTGACTCTTCAGTGTTTAGAACTTTTTCTGTTGCAAATAAGACTATCCATCTCATTCTCATCCACATGACTACCCTCCTTTATTTTGCTGTTTATGAATATTACTTAGCTGTCATATCTGCTGTGTGCAAGAATAATGAGGAATGAGTCTGGACCCTTGAGAATTTGGAGCTTGATGAAATTGGCTGAAAAGTTAGATTGTTAAATACACTTATGGTGACTTGCATTCCTTGGTGATAAGGCAGTTTAATATTAATGAATCATCTGTGAGCTACTTTATGAATGAGGAGGAGCAGATTAGGGGAAACTGGTAAGCAGTAGTCCAGTTTGTACTGATGTAGTTTCAGCTTTTTGTCTCAACATTGTGGATATAGAGACTCCCCTCATTGTGTGTGGCTTGAGGACATACAGTAAAGGAGTCCCATTGAAGAGGCCTATCATATGTGAAAGAACCAGTTGAAAATTGAGAATTTTTTTTTTGATTCTTATAGTGAGAAGGTGGTATTGCACAGTTCTTTGCTCCAAGTAGGGCAGGGTTTGATAGTATGTACATCCTGCACAATGTTGAGATCATGGAAGAAATTGAATCAGCAGATTACAGGCCAGAAAATGAATATCTTCCTAAGTTCAAAGATATCATAAAGAACAGGAAATATATAAGCCAGGACAGGATATTGTATATCTTCAAGAACGAAAAATCTACTTGTGGCTTGAATACCACTAAAAAAAAAACTTGACCCTTCTTTTCTGTGAAAAAATGTATCAGGGGATTGTAACTCCCATGCTACTGCACATGCCTTCAGCCCTCATGCCCTTAAAGCATGAAAGAGGATTTTTTTGCTGGTTTCCTGGAGGTGCTGTAAGGATGTGGTTAACCAATCCATAATCAGAAAGTGGCTCTACTAATTCTTTTTACTTGTAGTTGAAGTTTACCTGAAAAAAAAAAAAAAATTCCTGTTAAAACCATCCTTCTAGATTATTCTCTTGTGGATGGTTGTGGAGACTAAACTTAAGATCATATTCTCTAAGTTTGTCCTTGCTATTACAGATGTCAGATGCTGTTTCTTGATGCCATATATATTCCTCACACACTGGCTGCTGTAATGCCTGACTCCATTTTATTAATTCAAGTTTGATTAACACTCAGATTTCCACAGTTCATTCAGCTAGTTATTACAAAATATCGGATGTTTTATCACTAAAGTAGATGTTTGGACATAATAAAATATATTATTCTAGGGTATGGCCCCTGTCTCTGTCCACACACCTTATGTTCTACATTGTTGGCCTCTCCATACAAACTGCTCTGTGTGAGATCCTTATTGCCTAGCCTTAGTCTAGCAGTGACAAGTATATTTGTAGTCTTCTGTCTTACACCATGGGCATGATATTACTATACAAATTTCAAATTGATAAGCAATACATTGGTTGGTTCTTGTCTATACTGTTCTACTTTCAACTCATGTACTAGATCTTTTCTTACAATGGTTTTGAAACTTTTGTTTGAGACACCAAAATTATGTTCATCACTATGTTTACTGCTAGCTTAACTAAGTTATTGACTTTGTCTGGGGGCCTATATGAAAGGAAGTTGACGAAAGTTTAACTTTAATTTTTTTTTCTTCCTCGGTGGGAGATGGCCGACTTGTTGAAAAAAAAAAATTGTGTCTGGTTTCATACACAAGTATATTTCATTCAGACCTCCTGCTGTTTAGAGCAAGCATAATAAGGAGGATAAGTAATCGAACATTTAAACTGGCTGTAGTTTCAAATATGTAGGCTTAGTTATGGCTATACTAAATAATACTGTTAATGATATATTGCATAGTCTGTATGCTAATAACATCTGTATGTCATGTTTTGACTTTATAATTTATTGACTATTAAATGGAAATTATGTATTTGACCAACAAAATGGTAGACAGCTGCTTGAGTCATGTGACTGCAAAATCTTTATATTTAACCTTTGCAGAAGGTTATTAATCTCAGGAAGAAATTATTCTTCTTCTTTCAACAAACCGGCCGTATCCCACCGAGGCAGGGTGGCCCAAAAAGAAAAACAAAAGTTTCTCTTTTTAAATTTAGTAATTTATACAGGAGAAGGGGTTACTAGCCCCTTGCTCCCGGCACTTTAGTCGCCTCTTACAACACGCATGGCTTACGGATGAAGAATTCTGTTCCACTTCCCCATGGAGATAAAAGGAAATAAACAAGAACAAGAACTAGAAAGAAAATAGCAGAAAACCCAGAGGGGCGTGTATATATATGCTTGTACATGTATGTGTAGTGTGACCTAAGTGTAAGTAGAAGTAGCAAGACGTACCTGAAATATTGCATGTTTATGAGACAGAAAAAAGGACACCAGCAATCCTACCATCATGTAAAACAATTACAGGCTTTCGTTTTACACTCACTTGGCAGGACGGTAATACCTCCCTGGGTGGTTGCTGTATACCAACCTACTACCTAGAAGGAAGAAATTATGTTGTATTATAAATATGAAGGGAGGCATACTGGTCCATGCTAAGCATGTTGTATGTTAAATCACTTTAATCAAGTGTAGTTTCACAGGGTATTCTATATTTTATTTTTTTACCCCATCAGCCATCTCCCATCAAGGTAGTCACCAAAAAATAATATGAAACATATTATTGTAACCATCATTCATTCATTCACTGTCTTGCTAGATATGTGTTGTCATCACAGTTCAGATTACCCTCATAATCTAATATCCCCATCTCTCCTTCAGAGTGCAGGTACTGCCCTTTCCACCTCCAAGAGTCAAGTAGACTACATTAGTGAGATACATCTTTTTTTTCCAAAGTTTAGTTTTCTTTCCAAGTGTCTTAAGGAAATATGTGCTTTGGCTCACAGAAAACTTCTGAGAGTCAGTGTGTTATACCATCACTCAATATGCTATCATTATATACACAGTGAATATAGGAATTTTTGCATCTATAGGTTTAAATCTGTATTCAGACTAAAATGAACATAGAAATGGGAGTTTATCCTTCATAGTTTGTATAACTATGAATTATGAATCTTAGTAGACATATCACCATCATGAATTAGAATTTGAAGTAAATATGGGCTAAAATATAGTTTGTGCACTTTCAATGCTTGTGGTAAAAACCTACCGACTGCAATACACTTCAGCAGATAGAAACAAAAGATGGAGGGGCTAAGAAGAAAGAGAAGGAAATAGAGAGAGAGGGTAGGGGAAGAATGAGGGATGGAATTGGGAAAGTTGCAGGGAGAGAAGTTGGGGAATAAATATGAAGGAAGATTGGGAAGACATATGGTTTTAAGATTACCATTGAACACCCAAATTTGCATTTTTCAATTAATTAATGTTTTTCCAGCAAGTAACTTCTATTATACAAGTTTTTTCCTCTATGTCTATTATGTTTTGGCTAGGTTCACAACCTAAATTGCAGTCAATCAAATGATTTTATTCAAAAAATGCTCACTGGGTTTCCCATGCCCAAAAATCTCTTCTTTATTGACATTCCTTTTAATATCTGTATGAACAAATCTTGAAGAGCAATTTGTACTGTCAGAATATAGTAGTATTCGCAGATTTGAGATTTCTCGGATCTTTAGGAACTTTTCCCTTGCAAATTTAGGGGTTTAACGTGTATAAATTTGTAATACAATGTTCATTGTGAGAGCAGACCTAGATTCCTCCCTTATTCACCCTTATTTGATTAAACCACTTCTAGTATTCACCTAATGCTATTCTACACTGCGGTTACATCTTAACATTAATATGTGTATCCTTTTCGTGATCAGATAACGACAACCAAAATGAATGGTAATGTTAGTGGAGCGACAGCAACTAGCACCACTACCACAACTATACCAAACTCTGTGTCATTGCCCAAATCTCCAAATTCTGCCTCTAATGTTACATCTGGTTAGTAGTTTCATGAGATTTTCATGTAGATTATAAGATGGTTCATTGGGAAATGCACAAGAATGTGTTCTAAGGGTTAAGTTCAAAATAAAAGTGTAGAGTTACAGGAGTGGAGTCAGTGGCATGAAGGAGGAGCAGAAAATGTAAATCTGAGAGAGAAAATCAGTGAGGATGTTTAGGAGAGAAACTGGCCATTGTATTTATGTTTCTGACTTAGTATCATTGAATTTCTACATGTTGAAGAACTTAAACTTGTAGATATGATTTTTCTGACCCCCTCATTGGAGGTTCCTTGATGCTGGTGGGGGAAGAGGGGGAGTTGATCTAAGGAATTGGACCTGTGCTTCAATTTCTTGAAAAGATTCTGAATGCTTTCCACTTTCTTAAGTGTTGTATGCAGCTTTAGTGCTCCTCCTATGAATATAACTATTTTTTTGCAGAGTTCTGTTTTCTAGGGTTCCTGAGGCATCTCGTGTGAATTGTAAGTTGTACAAAAACAGAGGGGAGGATTAGTGATGGAGAGCTTAGAACACATTCGATATTGGTATGAATGTTGGTAGAATTACGGACAATATGTTAAGTGTTTCTTTTTTGGGCCATCCTGCCTCAGTGGGAGATGGCCGACATGTTAAAAAAAATGTTAAGTAAAAGGACACGTGCAACTAATGCAACATTTTATTGTGGCAACGATTCACTCTCCAGGAGCTGTGTCAAGCAGTAATGGTTTGACTAAGCTCCTGGAGAGCGAAACATTACTGCAATAAAATGCTGCATTCGATTCACTTGTGTCCTTTTACTTAACACTTAATATTGTTATCATTGATGAATATTCTGGGGTGTATATCATTTTGTGTTTCGCCCAAAACTGATTTAACAAATAACTAATGTTGAATGTATTAAACAATTAATTCTCACTGAATCTAGTACAGTGGACTCTTGTATTTCGTAAGGCTCAAAAGTCGCAATTTCCGGATATCGTAACATTTTTTTCATCAAAACATTGACTCGCGAATCGTCGTTTGACGCGCAAATAGTCTTTCGTCCTGGACACGTACTCCCGGCCCCGAGCTGCATCACACTCCCTTCCCAGTTAGTGTGCCATTGTTTACCAGTGAGTTAATAAGCTACCATGGCTCCATAGACCGCTCCTAGTGCCATGCCTTTGGTGAAGAAGGGGAGAAATACAACTGAATTCAAGAAAAACATCATTGAACAATATGAAAGTGGCGTACGTGTGGCCGAACTGGCCAGGATGTATTAGAAACCCATACAAACATAGCTTCCATCGTGGCCAAGAAAAAGGAAATCAAGGAAGCTGTTGTTGCAAAGGGGGTAAATATGCCGACAAAAATGAGATCGCCAGTACTTGAAGATGTTGAGAAGTTATTGTTGGTGTGGATCAATGAGAAACAATTGGCAGGAGATAGTCTTATGCAGTTGCTTATTTGTGAAAAGGCTAGGCAGTTGCATGACAATCTCGTAAAGAAATCGCCTGCAACGAGTACTGATATTTGTGAATTTAAGGCCAATAAAGGCTGGTTTGAGAGATTTAAGGACTGTAGTGGCATACACAGTGTGATAAGGCATGGTGAGGCTGCCAGTTCGGACAAAATTGCAGCTACAAAATTCGTAAGTGAATTCAAGGAGTACATACAGACTGAACAATTAAAACCACAACAAGTGTTCAATTGTGACGAAACAGGCCTCTTTTGGAAGAAAATGCCAAAGAGGACCTACATTACTCAGGAGGAAAAGGGACTGCCAGGACACAAGCCTATGAAAGACAGGCTGACACTCATGTTTTGTAGTAATGCTAGTGGGGATTTCAAAGTGAAGCCATTACTAGTGTACCATTCTGAAAACCCCAGAGCATTCAAGAAAAACAATGTTATGAAGAGTAAATTGTGTATGTTTTGAAAAGCTAATAATAAGACATGGGTCACGAGGGAAATTTTCATCGAGTGGTTCAAGGAAGTGTTTGGCCCCAGTGTGAAGAATTACCTCCTGGAAAATAAATTTGATCTGAAGTGCCTCCTGCTAATGGACAATGCACCTGCTCATCCTCCAAACTTGGATGACCTAATTCTGGAGGAATATGGGTTCATCATAGTAAAGTTCTTGCCCCCTAATGCCGCCACTCTCCTCCAGCCCATGGACCAGCAGATCATTTCAAACTTTAAAAAACTACACCAAAGTAATGTTTCAAAGGTGCTTTAATGTGACCTCAGACACTCACTTGACCCTAAGAGAGTTTTGGAAAGATCACTTCATTATCCTCCATTGCATAAGCCTTATAGGTAAGACTTGGGAGGGAGTGACTACCAGCACTTTGAACTCTGCTTGAAGAAAATTGTGGCCAGATTGTGTCCACAAGAGGAATTTTGAACAGTTTGGGGCTGACCCTGACGAGCCTATGGCAGTTGTGGAATCTGTTGTGGCATTGGGGAGTTCCATGGGGTTGGATGTGAGTTTGGAAGACGTGGAAGAGTTGGTGGAGGACCACAACGAAGAGCTAACCACTGAGGAGTTGCAAGAGCTTCAGCTGGAGCAGCAACAGACCACAGCTCAGAATATTGCTGCAGAGGAGGAGGAAGAGAGATGGAAGAAGAAGCCATGTCGGCAATATGTACAGTGACAGTCTTGGCCCATTTTAGGGAAGTTTTTAAGAGATGCCAGAAACAGAGCTCACTGGACACTTTTTTTTTGCAAGACAGCTCCGTGACTCAAGCTGGTCCTAGTGGCATTAAGAAACAGAGAAGAGAAGTGACCCTTGGAAAGGACTTGGTACCTGAGGTGTTGATGGAAGGGGACTCCCCTTCCAAACAGTAATTCAATCTCTCTCCTCCTCCAGTCTTCCATACACCAGAAAGAATTGCCAATAAAGGTAAGTGTTATGCTGTTAATGTTTCATTCATCATGTCCCATTGTATTGTGTATGTACTACATCTATATTTCATGTAAAAAAAATTTTTTTGTTTTAATACTTCTGGGTGTCTGGAACGGATAATTTTTTTTTTTTCAACAAGTCGGCCGTCTCCCACCGAGGCAGGGTGACCCAAAGAGAAAGAAAATCCCCAAAAAGAAAATACTTTCATCATCATTCAACACTTTCACCTCACTCACACATAATCACTGTTTTTGCAAAGGTGCACAGAATGCAACAGTTTAGAAGTATATACGTATAAAAATACACAATATATCTCTCCAAACTGCCAATATCCCAAACCCCTCCTTTAGAGTGCAGGCATTGTACTTCCCATTTCCAGGACTCAAGTCCAGTTATATAAAATAACCAGTTTCCCTGAATCCCTTCACTAAATATTACCCCGCTCACACTCCAACAGATCGTCAGGTCCCAAATACCATGTCTCCATTCACTCCTATCTAACACGCTCACGCACGCTTGCTGGAAGTCCAAACCCCTCGCCCACAACACCTCCTTTACCCCCTCCCTCCAACCTTTTCGAGGATGACCCCTACCCCACCTTCCTTCCCCTACAGATTTATATGCTCTCCATGTCATTCTACTTTGATCCATTCTCTCTAAATGACCAAACCACCTCAACAAACCCTCTTCAGCCGTCTGACTAATACTCCACACCTTCTCCTAATTTCCACACTCCGAATTTTCTGCATAATATTTACACCACACATTGCTCTTAGACAGGACATCTCCACTGCCTCCAACCTCCTTGCTGCAGCATTTACAACCCAAGCTTCACACCCATATAAGAGTGTTGGTACTACTATACTTCCATACATTCCCTTCTTTGCCTCCATAGATAACATTTTTTGCCTCCACATATACCTCAATGCACCACTCGCCTTTTTTCCTTCATCAATTCTATGATTAACCTCATCCTTCATAAATCCATCCGCTGACACGTCAGCTCCCAACTATCTGAAAACATTCACTTCTTCCATACTCCTCCTCCCCAATTTGATATCCAATTTTTCTTTATCTAAATCATTTGATACTCTCATCACCTTACTCTTTCCTACGTTCACTTTCAACTTTCTACCTTTACACACATTCCCAAATTCATCCACTAACCTTTGCAATTTTTCTTTAGAATCTCCCATAAGCATTAACCCTTTGACTGTTTCCGACGTATAAATACGTCTTACGAGCCAATGTTTCTGACGTATTTATACGCACAAATTCTAGCGGCTTCAAATCAAGCGCCAAAGGCCTGGTAGGCCTACACGAGAGAGAATGGGTCTCAGTGGTCGGTGTGCACCCTGTGAAAAAAATCTGGGACCCAGCGGTGCATTGTGGGAACGCCATGTTGTTAGTCCATTTTCACCATGCCTCTCGGTAAGAAGTTCCTCACTCCTCGGCGGATTGGAGGTCTTTTGTTCCCAAGTGATAGCTCTAACAGCGATGAAAATGTCAGTGACAGTGAATTCCAGGGTTTTGAAGTGAGTGTTACCGGAAAAAGTGCCCAGGATAACGTAATTAGTGATGAAAACCCAGATGACCCACAACCTTCCACCTCTGGTGCTGTGCCGGCTTGTTCACGTTCACGTTCGCCTGTACCAGGACGAAAGAGGAAACTATTTGGTCGTGTACAACACCCAGATGATAGCAGTGATAGTGATAGTGATTTCAAGGTCATTGAAAGCAGTTCTAGTGACAGTGAGAGTGAATATTCCCCAGTGAAGCGGCAGTATGTACGACGTAGCATGCGGTCTGGTAGTGTTTCATATGTTGTTCCAAGGGGAAGGAGAAACTCTGGGAGCACATCCCGTGGCCCTACACCACGACCTGATAGTGAAGATGACGATATTGTAACGATGGGTATGAATGGTGACAGTGAGGGAGGAGGCAGTGGTGGTGATAGTGAGGGTGGCACGGCCCATGTGGCACCATCAGCGGGCCACGCTACTACCCACGCTGCTGACTCAGCACAACAACCAGCCTCACCCTACCCCACACTCCCACAACCTGCACCACCACAACCTGCACAACCACAACCTGCACAACCACAACCACGGTACAATATCCAGACCCCACCAGCAGACCGCATCTGGGATTGGCAGGACGGTGACGAGTTTGTTCCCAGTCCCCATGACTTTGATGAAACACAAAGTGGAATAAAGCCATCTTGTCCACTTGGGAACAATGCCAGTGAACTGGACTGCTTTGAGTTATTCTTCGATGAACCCCTGATGGACATCATTGTCAGGGAAACAAACACATACTGTGATTACACCATGGCAAATACAATTCTCTCACCAAAATCACGGCTACACAAGTGGAAGGAGACAACTGTGGCAGAGATGTACCTGTTTTTTGCCACAATAATGCTTATGCCACATGTGTATAAGCACACTGTCACCACATACTGGGCAACAGAACGCCTGATTTCAACTCCAGGTTTTAGTGACATTATAGGTGTCAATCGTTTCCTGATACTGTTACGTATGTTACACTTTTCAGACAAAACCAGGCCTGACAGAAGCGACAGGTTATATAAGATCAGAAATGTGTTTATGTACCTGAAACAAAAGTGCTGCATGTATTTTTATCCCTTCAGGAAGCTTGTTATTGATGAGTCCTTGATTTTATTCAAAGGAAGACTCTCATTCAAGCAATATATACCAAGCAAGAGGAAACGCTTTGGTATAAAGCTATTTGTACTGTGTGATTGCAGAAGTGGTCTAGTTTTGGATATCATTGTGTACACTGGCAGTAATACTTTGAGAGATACCATGAAGTTATTGGGTATCTCTGGTGATGTGGTTCGAACAATGATGGAACCATATCTTGGTAAGGGGCATATGTTATTTACTGATAACTGGTACACAAGCCCCTTACTCAGTGATTTCTTGCGAGTGAACTTGACAGACGTGTGTGGCACAGTGCGTGGTAATCGTAAACATATGCCAAGGTTCAACGCTGGCACTCGCAGAGGTGAGGTGCAAGCCTTTGCTGCCAATGACATCATGGCATTTCGGTGGCATGACAAACGTGATGTCACATTGTTGACATCAGTTCACAGAAACGAAATGGTACCCAGTGGCAGGGACAACAGAGAGACCAATGAACCCATTCTAAAGCCTGCAGCTGTCATGGACTACAACCTCAATATGCGCTTAGTGGACAAATGTGACATGCAGATTGGGTTTGCAGACTGTGTACGCAAGAGTTATAAGTGGTATATAAAACTTTTTTTCCATCTTGTTGATATCTCTATGCTAAATGCTTATAACATATACAAGTTGAAGACCAACAAAACACCAAAATATGGTGAATTTTGCCTGTCAGTAATCAGACAAATAATTGCAAAGTACCAAGGAGCAACTCCTGCAATAGACCAGCGCCCACAGACGTCATCTCGTTTGAGGCCTGGTGATCACTACCCCATACAACTGCCTCCTACTACTGCCAAGAAAAATGCTCAGAAGAGGTGTTATGTATGTATGCATACCACAAAACGCCCACAAACACGCAGAGACACTCGTTTTATGTGTGAGGAGTGTGAAGTGCCCCTCTGCATATACCCATGTTTCAAAGAGTTCCACAAGCTGCAGCAGTTCTAGGAACGTGTTTAGTGACTGTACATATGTATATATATTATGGAACAATAGTAATAAACATTGTTTTGTATTGTTTGTTTGTGTAAACAAAGTGTATACACAAACTAATAGTGATAAAGTTTGTTCTGTTATTGTGTTGTAAACAATGAGTGTATATTTGAACAATGCACCTTACATTGGTCTCACAGGCCACATAAGTTACCTGGAACAGAAAAATATTGAAAAATGCAAGAAACCTTTGAATTAGAGTAAATAAAAGAATACCGGGTGGGCGGCAGTCGCCGCTGTTGCCGTACGCACGTCACTTTCTGCAAACTTTGCGGCTCTATATCTCGGTAAGTACTGATGGCAAAAAATTTTTTTTAGGCTTAAAACACTACTAAAAATATTCCTAACATTTTCATAAGAAAAAATAATTTTTTTTTTTTTCGAATATTTGGCGACATAGAATGACAGTTTCAGAGAGGGGCCTGAAACAGTCAAAGGGTTAAATTATTCCTCTATAATTTTTACAATCTCTTTTGTCCCCCTTCCCTTTATATGAAGGGACTATACACACTCTCTGCCAATCCCTAGGTACCTTCCCCTCTTTCATACATTTATTAAACAAAAATACCAACCACTCCAACACTATGTCCCCCCCTGCTTTTAACATTTCTGTCATGATCCCGTCAGTTCCAGCTGCTTTACCCCCTTTCATTCTAAGTAATGCCTCACGCACCTCCCCCACACTCACATCCTGCTCTTCTTCACTCCTAAAAGATGATATACCTCCCTGGCCAGTGCATGAAATTACCGCCTCCCTTTCTTCGTCGACATTTAAAAGTTCCTCAAAATATTCTCGCCATCTACCCAAAACCTCCATCTCCCCATCTACTACTCCCCTTCTCTGTTTTTAACTGATAAATTCATTTGTTCCCTAGGCTTTCTTAACTTGTTTAACTCCAAAATTTTTTCTTGTTTTCATTAAAATTCCTTGATAGTACCTCTCCCACTCTATCATCCGCTCTCCTTTTGCACTCTCTCACCACTCTCTTCACCTTTCTTTTACTCTCCATATACAGTGGACCCCCGGTTCACGATATTAATCCGTTCCTGAGAGCTCATCGTTAACCAAAATTATCGGAAAGAGAATCAATTTTCCACATAAGAAATAATGGAAATTAAATTAATCCGTGCAAGACACCCAAAAGTATGAAAAAAAAAAACTTTTACCACATGATATATTAAGTTTAATGCAATATAATAATTACAATAATAATAATAATAACAGTAGAATAATCACAATAGAATAATTGACACTTACCTTTAATGAAGATCTGGTGATGATTGATGGGATGGGAGGAGGGGAGAGTGTCGAAGTTTTTAATGTTTAGAAGGGGAATCCCCCTCCATTAGGACTTTTGGTAGCAAGTCCTTTTCCGGGGTTACATCCCTTCTTTTAATGCCACTAGGACCAGCTTGAGAGTCACTGGACTTCTGTCGCACAACATATCTGTCCATAGAGGCCTGTACCTCTCGTTCCTTTATGACTTTCCTAAAGTGGTTCACAACATAGTCAGTGTACAGGTTGCCAACACGGCTTGCAGTAGCTGTGTCAGGGTGATTTTCATCATAAAAGGTTTGCAATTCAAGCCACTTTGCACACATTTCCTTAATTTCAATAGTCATTAGCACCCTTGGTCTCGATGGGTTGGCACTAGAAGCTTTCTTGGGGCCCATGGTGACTTATTTTGCAGAAACAAGCACCAAAAACAGTGATAATATGAATAATATGGAATGTACCGAATGTATCCTTAGATGCGCGCACACTGGCTGGCTTGTAAACACTGGACACGTCTCGTACGAATCGTATCGCATACTGGGTTTTGTAACGGGAACCGAGGCAAATTTTTTGCGATATAATGCTTCGGATACCGGATTTATCGGATACCGATGGCTTCGCGAACCGGGGGTCCACTGTGCTCTACTCTTCTTATAAAACTTATGCTTTGTAAATACCTCTCATAAGCTACCTTTTTCTCTTTTATCACACCCTTTACTTCATCATTCCACCAATCACTCCTCTTTCCTCCTGCACCCACCCTCCTATAACCACAAACTTCTGCCCCACATTCTAATACTGCATTTTTAAAACTATTCCAACCCTCTTCAACCCCCCTCACTACCCATATCTGCACCAGCCCACCTTTCTGCCAATAGTTGCTTATATTTCACCCGAACTTCCTCCTCCCTTAGTTTATACACTTTCACCTCCCTCTTATTTGTTGTTGCCATTTTCCTCTTATCCCATCTACCTCTTAATCTAACTGTAGCTACAACTAAATAATGATCCGATATATCAGTTGCCCCTCTATAAACCTGTACATCCTGGAGCCTGCCCATCAACCTTTTATCCACCAATACATAATCTAACAAACTACTTTCATTGCATGCTACATCATACCTTGTATATTTATTTATCCTCTTTTTCATAAAATATGTATTACTTATTACCAAACCTCTTTCTACACATAGCTCAATTAAAGGCTCCCCATTTTCATTTACCACTGGTACCCCAAATTTACCTACTACTACCTCCACAACATTTTTCCCACTTGAGCATTAAAATCCCCAACCACAAGTACTCTCACACTTGGTTCAAAACTTCCCATGCAATTACTCAACATTTCCCAAAATCTCTCTCTCTCCTCTATACTTCTCTCTTCCCCAGGTGCATAAACGCTTACTATAACCCACTTCTCACATCCAACCTTTATTTTACTCCACATAATCCTTGAATTAATACATTTATAGTCCCTCTTTTCCTGCCATAGCTTATCCTTCAACATTATTGCTACTCCTTCTTTAGCTCTAACTCTATTAGAAACCACTGACCTAATCCCATTTATTCCTCTCCACTGAAACTCACCCACCCCCTTCAGCTTTGTTTCACTTAAAGCCAGGATATCCAGCTTCTTCTCATTCATAACATCCACAATCATCTCTTTCTTATCATTCGCACAACATCCACACACATTCAAACTTCCCACTTTGACAATTTTCTTCTTATTCTTTTTAGTAATTTTTACAGGAAAAGGGGTTACTAGCCCATTGTTCCCGGCATTTTAGTTGCCTTTTACAACACGTATGGCTTACGGAGGAAAGATTCTTATTCCACTTCCCCATGGATATAAAAGGAAAAGTAATTAGAACAAGGACTAAGATAAAATCAAAGAAAACTCAGATGAGTGTGTATAAATAAACATGTACATGTATGTTTAGTGTGACCTAAGTGTAAGTAGAAGTAGCAAGACATACCTGTAATCTTGCATATTTATGAGACACACAAAAAAAACACCAGCAATCCTACCCTCATGTAAAACAATTACAGGCTTTCGCTTTACACTCACTTGGCAGAATGGTAGTACCTCCCTGGGTGGCTGCTGTCTACCAACCTACTACCTTACATTACATTACATTATTTCTTATGGGGAAAATGGTTTCGAAAATCATCAATTTCGGAAATAGTCACACTTTCTGGAATGGATTAATTACGAAAAACGAGGGTCCACTGTACAGGTTTCCTTGCTTTATCAAGTTTGCTTTATGTGAATTTACTATTATTACATGTCCTATTTCTGTTGGTATTTCTGCATGTGTGATACACATTCACCATTTGTGATTGGAGTGATTTGCAAAGGTTAATGAAAATCCACCTTGTGAAGCATGGGTTGTGAGTGTTGCAGTGAGGAGGAGGCTGGAGGCAGTGGAGTTGTTGTGTCTGAGGGCAATGTGTGGTGTAAATATTTTGCTGAGAATTCATAGTGTGGAGATTAAGAGGAGGTGTGGAATTAATAAAAGTATTATACAGAGGGCTGAGGAGGGGTTGTTGAAGTGGTTTGGTCAATTAGAGAGGGTGGAGCAAAATAGGATAACTTGGAGGGTGTATAAATCTGTAGTGGAGTGAAGTTTGGGTAAGGATCATCCTAGGAAAGAATGGAGGGAGTGGGTAGAGGAGGTTTTATGTGCAAGGGGCTTGGACATACAGTACAGCAGGCATGTGTGTGTATTTGAAAGGAGTGAGTGGAGACGAGCTGTTGGAGCTTAAGCAAAGTAATATTTTTTGAAAGGATTCGGGAAAGCCAGTTCTTGGACTTCAGTCCTGGAGGTGGAAAGTAAAGCGCCTGCACTAAAGGAGTGGGTTTGGGATATTTGCTGTTGAGAAGGATATCTAAACTGTCAGATTTGCACGCCTCTGGCAAGACAGTGATAGTATGAATGATGGTGAAAGTATTTCTTTTCCGGGTCGCCCTGCCTTGGTGGGAATCGGCCAGCGTGTAAACAAAAATGAAATAACTGAGCATAGTATACCTAGCATGGGCCTGGAAAGTATCTTCTCTAGAAAACTGAGGACATTTCCTCACTAACTCTTTCTCTGGTGTCATTGTCAAACTAATCACATCCCTGAAGCAGTGCTGTAATTGTTTATTTCTAAGCTGTAGATAGTATATAGCTTTTCTGATGTTGTCTTAGAACATCTTAGAACATGGCTATTACCCATGCTTTTCTGGTGTTTAAAAATTATGTACAGTAGGGCCCCGCTTTACGGCGTTTCGCCTTATGGCGTTCCGTTAATACGGCGATGTCGAATTATGACCAAAATTTACTATACGGCAAGTGGTCTTTCAAATACGGCGCGCCCCACCTGGTTTGTTTACATTCTCCATGACTACATCTATTATGTCTGGAAACTTTACAAAATTTCAAGTGTTTTAAAGTTATTGCGTATTATATATGTATTCTGATAATTATACTTATGTGTACCTGTACCTAAATATACTTACACACTGTGCTGGTGTGCAGGTACACATTAAAATCACTAAGAAGCTCTCTACTCATGACGCCACAGTAACACTACATAATAATAATAATCACTCTTGGGCACAATAAATGTGTTATTTTACATTAATATAGACATTTTCAGTAGTCCATCTATGATATTTTCTTCAAAATTATATAAGAAACACGTTACATAGCATATAAACATGATACATACACTCACAGAATAAAAATTGACGTAAATATGAGATTTGTTTACAAAGCGGCTGTGTATAGTGTCGGAAGAATTACGTTTTCTCTAGTCAAACTGGGGGATAACTAGAAAAATATTCCTTTCGTATGCCTTCACTCTATATATAGAAATTCACGACCCTTGTGGGTTCAGCACTTCTTTTTTATTATGACAATAATAATAATAATATCATTCACTCTAAAAATTATGTGTTGCATGAGAATGGGAATGTTGCTGTTTGTTTATTCTGTACTAACTTGTACAACTTGTACACAATGTAAGAGTACAGTGGACCCCCGGTTTATGATATTATTTCATTCCAGAAGTATGTTCAGGTGCCAGTACTGAACGAATTTGTTCCCATAAGGAATATTGTGAATTAGATTAGTCCATTTCAGACCCCCAAACATACACGTACAAACGCACTTACATAAATACACTTACATAATTGGTTGCATTGGGAGCTGATCGTAAAGCGGGGGTCCACTGTATTTGTATTGTGAGGTAATTATTATTATAATAAAAAAATATTGTGAGGTAAAAGTTTTACAAACTCTTACAAACGTACATGAATGAACTAAAATAGACACATATTAATACGCATTTATTTCGCCTGACCAAGTGATCGCCCACTACCTGTTCAGTTTGTGTTCTTACATTGTCTGAACTCTGTACCTCGTTCTCTCATTTACTCTTTCGTTAACTAGTTGGCTCTCATTGACAATGGCATCTAAGCTTAGGTGTGATAAAAAGAGGAGTCGTAAGCCTCTTGCTTTAAGTGCCAAGTTAGAAATGATTAAACTGAGTGAACATGGTATGTCTATGACTGAGATAGCATGTAAGCTTGGTTTGGCTCATCAAACAGTTAGTACAGTTGTGAACAATAAGGTGAAAGTGTTGCGGGAAATTAAAAGTGCTACACTAAAGTTATAAGAAAACGTGATAACCTTATTGCTGACATGGAAAAACTTTTAATGGTGTGGATTTACGATCAGACTAGTCACAATGTGCCTTTAAGCCGAGCCGTTATCCAGTCCAAGGCCCTAAGTCTCTTCAATTCAGTGAAGGCTGAGAGAGGTGAGGAAGCTGCTGAAGATAAATTCACAGCTAGCAGAGGCTGGTTTAATAGGTTTAAGGAAAGAGGTCAACTTCACAACATCAGAGTGCAGGGTGAAGCTGCAAGCGCCGACAATTTAGCTGCAGAAAATTATCCACATGAGCTAGCCGAGATAATAGAATGTGACGGATATACCAAGCAACAGATTTTTAATGTGGATGAAACTGCATTATTTTGGAAGAAGATGCCATCTAGGACATTTATTGCTAAAGAAGAGAAGTCGATGCCTGGCTTCAAAGCTGCAAAAGACAGGTTAACACTCTTGCTAGGAGCTAATGCAGCTGGTGATTGCAAGTTAAAACCTATGATGATTTATCACTCAGAGAATCCTAGGGCCCTAAAGAGCTATGCAAAAGGCAGCCTCCCTGTTTATTATAAATCCAATTCAAGAGCTTGGATGACTGCCGATCTTTTCATAAATTGGTTCACTGACTATTTTAAGCCTACAGTTGAGGCTTACTGCAAGGAAAAGAAAATTCCTTTTAATGTTTTACTTGTTTTAGACAATGCCCCTGCCCACCCTACAGCTCTAAATGGTATGTACAAGGAGATAAATGTTGCTTTTATACCTGCAAACACAACTTCATTACTGCAGCCAATAGACCAAGGTGTAATTGCAGCCTTTAAATCTTATTACCTAAGGAGATCTTTCATTAAGGCTGTAAATTTCCTAGAGAATGAAAAAATGCCAGGACCTAAACAAAATAAATTAAAAACCTTTTGGAAAGGTTTCACTATTTTGGATGGTATTAAAAATATTAGAGATGCATGGAATGAAGTTAAAGAAACTACACTCAAAGGTGTTTGGAAAAATCTAATTCCTGAACTTATGGACGATTTTGAAGGCTTTGAGAATCGAGTGGATGAAGTGACTGTAAATGTTGTGGATATGGCAAGGGACTTAGAATTGGAAGTGGAGCCTGAGGATGTGAAAGAATTGCTTCTTTCTCATGATGAGCCTCTAACAGATGAAGATCTTCTTCTCATTGAAGAGCAAAGAAAGAAGTTTCATGAAGAGGGGATCCATCCTGATGATAGTCCTGTTGCCATTAAAGAAATGAAAACCCAGGATTTGGAAGAAGCTATTAACTATATAGAAATAGCAATGATAATTTTTGAGAAAAATTATCCAAATTTTGAATGAAGTTCAAAAGTGAATGCATCCCTTTCCCATGATGTTACATGCTATAAAGAAATTTTAAGGGAAAGGAAAAAAAAATCCCTGAGGCAAAGTTCATTGCTTTCCTACTTTACTGAAGTATCATGCAAACCTTCAACATCAACAGTTAGCCTTGAACAACCTTCAACATCAACAGCTAGTCTTGAACAACCTTCAGCATCAACATGTGGTCTTGAACAGCCTTTAACATCAACAGCTAGCCTTGAACAGTCTTCAACATCAACAGCAACACACACTCTTTCAAGAGCTTCACACAAGTCTTCAAAATGAATAAAAGTTGAAGAATCAGATGATGGTGTACCATCTGATTTTATTCAGTAAACACCCTGCTACTCACCTCTCACACAATATTAATATTTTAAGGTAAGTAATAAGTGTACTCTGTGTGTATCTTACTTTTTATTGTGTTTTTTAATGCCTATTTCTATTGCTAACTTAATATAAGCTAGTGTAAACTTGTTGTCTGGCATTTATTGCATATTTTGTGTGTTCTGATAATAATACTTTTGGACCTGTGTGGTAGCTGGGCGGAGGGATAACATTACGTTTTCTCTGCTCAGCCATCAGAGAAAATGTGTATGAATCTGCGTTTGGGCGAGCCACTCCCCCACTCCACTTTGGTTTACAATTTTTGGCATGAATTATTCATTACTTCTCTCTTCGTTTATGATGGCATCTAAAGGTAGTTGTTCAAAATGATTAAATTCAGTGAACAAGGTATGTCGATGCTAATAATATGGCTTTGGGCCACAGTGTAGGTGACGGGTAGGTGTAGCCCAGGCGGGCTACACCTACCGGCTACCTACACTGACTTCCTACAAATAAATACTACTCACCTCTCTTCCTACATTAAGACTACACATATTTTAAGGTAAATAATGAGTGTACTGTATGTGTATTTTAACTCTCTGGGCTGTTTTAAATATCGTATATTAAGTATGAGATGGGAAGCCAGGGCTACCAACACCTGGGCTAGCTACACCCAACTTCCTACAAGTAAGTACTACTCACCTCTCACCCTACATTAAGATTACAAATACGTTAGGGTAAGTAATGAATGTACTGTGTGTGTGTATTTTACTTTTTACTGTGTCTTTAATGCCTAGTTCTAATATTAACTTAATATAATTTAGTGTAAACTTGTTGTCTGACATTTGTATGCATTTATAAATGGAAAAAAAATGGTGTTCTGCCTTCCGACGATGTCTGCTTTCCGGCAATAGCCTGGAACCTAACCCGCCGTATAAGTGGGGCCCTACTGTATACATATATTGAATAATAATCCTGCAATTTGTGAGATCTAAATTCATGTATTCTGCAAGTTATCTGATTCTTTATTACAAGTGTCCCACACATAAGTTTTGAAATTCAGTAATGTGAATTTCAAAACTTTTTATGATGCAAATGGAAAAATTGAAATTCACATTAATTTTTTGTGATGCAAAGGAAAAAAATAATTTAAGCATACAAAATTTAGGGGTACTCTTGGTTTCCAAATTTGCTGAGACCTCTTGAAATGTATTCCCTACAGATTTGAAGGGAGACCACTGCTAATTAAGCTTATAACCCCTCAGATTTTTTAAAAATTTACAGTACATATTTTCCCTTATGTTCCAGCTGTCATTTAATTTAGTTCTAAACGAGCAGTGTTGATTATGCTCCAGTATGCTACATTTTAGTCTTTACAAGTGGGCCCCACTTTACAGCATTTTGCTAATTCAGCAATTTTTACTGATGCCCATTCTTCATTTATTCAATAAATATATTCACCACTCACTGTAAGATAAGGATGAAAATATTTTAAGGTAAGTAATGTGTGTATTGTATATGCATTTTTTAGGCCTGGCTCTATTAGTCACTTAATAAATATATGATAGTGTAAACATGTTATCAGGCTTTTATATGCATTTCATAGTGAAAAAATGCTATGTTTCACTTTACAGCAGTAGCCCAGACTCTAACCTGTTGTATAAGCAGAGCTCTCCAGTATACACTATTACTTTATATTTTTTCTTTCAACAAACCGACCATATTCCACCGAGGCAGGGTGGCCCAAAAAAGAAACACAAAAGTTTCTCTTTTTAAATTTAGTAATTTATACAGGAGAAGGGGTTACTAGCCCCTTGCTCCTGGCATTTTAGTTGCCTCTTACAACATGCATGGCTTACGGAGGAAGAATTCTGCTTAACTTCTCCATGGAGATAAGAGGAAATAAACAAGAACAAGAACTAGAAAGAAAATAGCAGAAAACCCAGAGAGGTGTGTGTAGTATATATATGCTTTTGCATGTATGTGTAGTGTGACCTAAGTGTAAGTAGAAGTAGCAAGACATACCTGAAATCTTGCATGTTTATGAGACAGAAAAAAGAACACCAGCAATCCTACCATCATGTAAAACAATTACAGGCTTTCGTTTTACACTCACTTGGCAGGACGGTAGTACCTCCCTGGGCGGTTACTGTCTACAACCTATTACCTAGGTGCTTTATATTATCTCTCTTGTATAATTGATTTTCATTTTGTGTCTTTTTAAGACTTGCCTTGTGTATATAATCTAAGGGATATGTAAACTGATGTGCATTATTTTCACTTGCATGTGCTCTGTAAAGCCAAATATAAACTTTTGAGATCAGTTGTATATATCTATATATATATATATTAACCATCTTTCTTAATTTGCATTGTGCTAGGTTCAGCCTCACCACTGAAGCTAAGAGCCAAGGGAAAAGACATGAGCCCTGTTCAACCGCCGTCCGGGACCTTTACCATACTCTCAGAAAAGAAACTCTTCCTTGGACAAAAGGTACGAGTATTACTACTATGGCTTATCCATGTGGTTGCATTGTTTGAAATATTTTTACAGGCTTTTTCTCCCTCTCTCTCACTGTAGATGGAGTTTCTAGTCATCTTCCAATAGATCTTTCAATAGATGCAGTATAGTAATACAGTACATGATATTGTATACAGTAATCTTGAAATATATAAGTGGTAAATCTTTCAGTACATGATACTAGCAGTAATATTCAAATAGATCATTGAGTATCTGATATATACAATAATCTTGAAAAAAGTTATTTAATATCATACACTACATATGTATATTTGTACATTTAACAATTTATTTGGTGTAATACTTGAAGAGTGCCATATTTACAGTTGACGGTGGTTCAGTCAGACATATCAACAGTAACAGCAGATGCTGTTGTCCATCCCACCAACTCCAACTTGGACTTCCTGGGAGAGGTGGGACTAGCCTTAAGTAAAGCGGGAGGGAAGGAACTTATACAAGAAGTCCGAGATCTGGCCAATTGCAATGGAGCTTTGCCATCCTGTGATGGTGTGTGGTTAGATCAATTTTTGTACTTAGCCATTTCTTATTGGATATTGTGACAGTTATCAACTTAATTGTTATATCCTGAACCTTCTTTTCCTATAATACTTTTCCATTTTCTTCAATCTAGGATGCTAGTATTGAAGTGGGTCAGTAGAAATGTACTTTGTGGGATATAACAAAAATTTGTACTAGTGCTAACCCTTTCACTGTTACGACCCCCAAAATTAGGTGCTGACAGTGTAGGAATTTGTAAAAAAAAAAAAAAATTGAAGTGACAGAGTATCTTTTTCCGAGGGCAGTGACACAAAAGATGCGAAATCTGATGGAAAACTTATGGTATTAATGCAGGCACAAAGATACCAGTCTGGACGCAATTCACACATCAGAGATTTTGCTTTCTGTGAGTCCTATTTTAAGGCATTGAGCAGATTGACCATTACTTGATATTTCACTAGAATGCCTTCCATTTTATTGAGTGCAAGAAAGTGCCATTCAACTATCAGAACTACCATATAAATTGCCCAGAAGTCACTAATTTGCCCAATTTTACAAAAAAATTAACACACACCAGTTTTAAATGAGTCCAAAATAAACATTGTATGCATTCTAGCCACTAAAGCTACCTATAGTCTGTTCATTAATCACATCCCAAGGCCTCTCCTATATTACACTTACCATCCATTTTGAATTGGTCATCACACACAAAAAATCAAAGTTTTAACCTATTTCTCATATAACTAAGAATAATTAATCATAGTTTTTGCTGTCCCCAAAATTGAAATAGACTTAGTAAAACCTATAAACCAGACATTGTGTTGTAGGGAAACTTATCCTTCCTCTGGAAACTTCACCAAAGTTCTAATATTTCCACTTCTTTGAGCCCTATTTCTAGCAATTTCTGGTCCTGAAATTAACCCAGATCATCTCTACTTAACTAGTATATCTTCCATTATATCAGTTGATACAAAGAAGCAGCCAATAAACAAACAAAAAGTACCCTAGAAAACCCTTTCAGTTTGCTATTTTAAACCAAACAAAATCAGAGGTTTCATTTTCCCATCATGTACTCCACAAGGTTTTTTTTTTTTTATGTAGTGCACACTCACCACACATACCCATTCTCTCAGGTCCTGGCCAAAATTTACCAGTCACAGAACATCTGAGTGCATTGTGCTTAAATGTAGTTCTACATGAGTGACTCTAACATCAGTAATATAAGTCTGAGACAGTGAAAGGATTAAAATAAAAAAAAAATAAGTGGTAATGTTTAGTATACTGAAACCTTGTTAATACTTTGTGGACTTCCTCTGGGATTGTTTAAGACATCTCTGAAGAAATATTTTTATATATTGTGTATATATATATATTTTTTTTCTTTCTTTTTTTCAACAAGTCGGCCGTCTCCCACCGAGGCAGGGTGACCCAAAAAAGAAAGAAAATCCCCAAAAAGAAAATACTTTCATCATCATTCAACACTTTCACCACACTCACACATTATCACTGCTTTTGCAGAGGTGCTCAGAATACAACAGTTTAGAAGCATATACGTATAAAGATGGTTTAGAAAGACACGTAAGCAAACACTATAACATATTTATTAGAAAACGTTTCGGTCCTGGGACCTTGATCACTTCTAACATACAGAGGTAGGAAGACATAATAGGCGGAGAGTGAGGTGTGACGCACGTGACCTGAGGAATGTCATAAGAACATAAGAATGGAGGAACACTGTAGAAGGCCTACTGGCCCATGCGAGGCAGGTCCTTATCAAAAACAACCTCTGCCTATGATAAGGACCTGCCTCGCATGGGCCAGTAGGCCTTCTACAGTGTTCCTCCATTCTTATGTTCTTATGACATTCCTCAGGTCACGTGCGTCACACCTCACTCTCCGCCTATATATAATGTCTTCCTACCTCTGTATGTTAGAAGTGATCAAGGTCCCAGGACCGAAACGTTTTCTAATAAATATGTTATAGTGTTTGCTTACGTGTCTTTCTAAACCAACTTGTCGGTATTTATTACCAAGGTTTATACCACGTATAAAGATACACAACATATCCCTCCAAACTGCCAATATCCCAAACCCCTCCTTTAAAGTGCAGGCATTGTACTTCCCATTTCCAGGACTCAAGTCCGACTATATGAAAATAACCGGTTTCCCTGAATCCCTTCACTAAATATTACCCTGCTCACACTCCAACATGAACAATTAAATCGGAATTACATGCCTTGATTGAAGACTGTTGTTGGCTTATGGAAGATAGGGAGAAGGAGAGAGGGAGGAGAGTTTATCGTTTGGAAGGGGAATCCCCCTCCATAAGGACTTCAAGTATTAAAGCTCCATCTGGAGTTACTTCCCTTCTTTGTCTTTTATTGCCACTAAGTCCAGCTTGAGAGTCACTGGACCCCTATCTCACACAATATCTGTCCAGAGTGCTCTGTTTCTGGCGTCTCTTTAAGATTTCCATGAAGTGGGACAAGGTTCTGTCACTGAACCTGTTGCAGATGTAGCTTGTTTCAGCTTGGTGAGGGTGATATTTCTCAGCAAAAGCTTGCACCCTAGTCCACACTGCACAGATCTCCTTAATCTCTGAAGAAGGCACCTCCTTCACTCCCTCTTCCTCTGAAGCAAGTTCCTGAGCTGTGGTCTGTTGCTGCTCCAGATGAAGTTCTTGCTGCTCTTCAGTGGCTAGCACTTCCCTGTGGTCCTCCTCCAACTCTTCCACATCCTCAGCACTAACCTCCAACCCCATGGACTTGCCCAGAGATACAGTGAATTCCACAACAGGCATAGGGTCCTCAAGGTCAGCCCCAAACCCTTCAGAATCCCTCTTGGACACATTTTGGCCACAATTTTCTCCAAGCAGAGTTCCAAGTCCTGGAAGTCAATTCCTCCCAAGCCTTACCTATAAGGCTTATGCAGTAGAGGATATTGAAGTGATTCCTCCAGAACTCTCTTAGGGTCAAATCTGTGTGCGAGGTCTCTTCAAAGCACCTTTGAAACACTGCTTTGGTGTACAGTTTTTTGGAGTTAGAAATGACCTGCTGGTCCATGGGCTGGATGAAAGGAGTGGTGTTAGGAGGCAAGAACTTCACTGAGATGAAACAGAATTCCACAGACAATAGGTCTACCAAGTTTAGAGGATGAGCAGGAGCATTGTATATTATCAGGAGGCACTTGAGTGGCAATTTATGTTCCAGGAGGTATTTTTTCACACTAGGGACAAAGACATCATACACACACTCTTTGAAAATTTGCCTTGTGACCCATGCATTATTGTTAGTCCTCCACATCACACAAAATTTACTCTTGAAAACATTGTGTTTCTTGAACACTGGGATTTTCAGAGTGATACACCAGTCAAGGCTTCACTTTGAAATCCCCAGTAGTGTTAGCACAGAACAAAAAAATAAGCCTGTCTTTCATAGGCTTGTGTCCAGGCAGGGCCTTTTCCTCCTGCATAATGTAGGTCCTCTTTGGCATTTTCTTCCAAAACAGGCCTGTTTCGTCACAATTGAACACATGTTGGGGAAGGATTCCTTTAGCCTCTACATACCCCTTGAAATCTTGCACAAATTTTTCAGTCACACATTTGTCAGAACTTACAGCCTCTCCATGCCTTACCACACTGTGTATACCACTGCACTTCTTAAATCTCTCAAACCAGCCTTTGCTGACTCTAAATTCACTAACAGCAGCACTTGTTCCAGGCATTTTATTTACAAGATCTGCATACAACTGCTTTGCCTTCTCATAAATCACTGACTCCACAACACTATCTCCTGCTAATTGTTTTTCCCTGATCCACAACAATAATAACTCTTCCATATCTTCCATTATTGGTGACCTTTGTTTCATTATCACATTTACTTCTTTCGCAACATCAGCTTCCTTGATTTGTTCTTTACAAGGACGGAAGTGATGGTAGATTTGTTTTTCCCATACGTCCTGCTAAGTTTCAACACTCACATACCACTCTAAAATTTTTCAATCCCTTCTCTCTTAAATTCCATTGTGTTTCTCACTTTCTTTACCACAGGAACTTTACTTGGAACTTTCTTTGGGGCCATGCTTACTTATTTCGCAGTTGCACTTAATAACAAAGATTTATAGCGAAATGTTTGGATGAATGAGCAGAAGTTTCCTCACTCGGCCAGCGACACAGCTACACTGACTCAGGAACACACTAGTGTCGCTGGCCGATAAGCATCCAACACAGTCGATAACCGAAGCCAAAAAACTGTCCAATAAGCAGAACGGCCGATAACCGAGGGTTCTACCTACATATGTAGGTAGAATTGCCGACAATATGTAAAGTAAAAGGACACAAGTACAACTAATGTGACATTTTATTGTGGCAATGTTTCGCTTTCTTGACAAAGCTCCTGGAGAGCGAAGCATTGCCACAATAAAATGTCACATTAGTTGCACTTATGTCCTTTAACCGAGGGTTCACTGTATAGGCAAAATTACTGGTTATATTATACTTTTAGCACAACTTTATTTTCAATGTTTATTGCAGTACATCTGTAAATTGTGTGTGCAGTACTATATTAAGTATGTATACAGTACCATACTTTAGTACACTTTTTGCTAATTTAAACATCATTTTGATATGACTGACACTCCCCCCTTCCCATTAATCTGTTATATCAGGTATTTACTGTAATTCTGACATTCTTTTCATTTGGATTTATTTATTTACTTATTTTTTTAACACGGCTGTTTCCCTCCGAGGCAGGGTGACCCAAAAAGAAAGTAAAAACTTTCATCATTGTTGAACACTTTCACCATCATTCTTACAAAATCACTGTCTTTGCAGAAGCACTCAGATACAACAGTTTAGATGCCCCTCCTTTAAAGTGCAGGCATTGTACTTCCCACCTCCACTTGGATTTATAAAAAATTTTTATCTCTTATCATTATTACAAACTCATTCCTCGCCCTCATATTCATATTTATGTGCTTGGCTAGAAATTTTATTGCCCTGTTTAAACATTTGAGACAGGACAGTGGGAATATGGTTTAACTTATTCCAGATGGTCTTCTCAGAAACTCTGATTCTGATGCAGAAATGCTTCTTCAGAAACTGCAACCCCCACACAAAATGTGCATTAAATCATCTCATTTTACTTTAGGCACTATGTGGGGCACCTGCTGTTGTCTTCTCTTCAGTATACACATTGCATAACATTTCTGTCTTATTTAGCTGTATGGATCTCATTTTTTTCACTACATCCCTCTCTGCCCTTACTGATTTCACAAGTTCTTAGATTCTTCTCATTGTCTCTAACTGTATGAGTTGGTGATTCTCCCAGATAAAAAAAAATCATGCATCCTTTGTTGAATGTGACTCACCTTCAAGTTTATCTGAAATTTTTTCTTTCTTTAATACCACCAGAGATTGTTTATTCTTCTTGGCAAGTTTGTCTGGAATTTTTGCTTTCTTTAATACCACCAGAGATTGTTTATTCTTCTTAGCACCTCTAATATTACAAGTATTCCTCTTGGGTACGATGGTTAATCCTTTCACTGTTGGTGACATATAGGTACGGCTTACAAGCCAGTGTTGGTGACGTATTAATACCCCAAAATTCTAGCAGGAGAAAGCTGGTAGAGCTACATGTGAGAGAATGGGTCTACTTGGTCAGTATGCGCAGTATAAAAAAAATCCTGCAGCACGCAGTGCATAATGAGAAAAAAAAACTCCAACTGTTTTTGGATTAAAATGCAGACTTTGAGGTGTATTTTCATATAGTATTTATGGTTGTATTCTCATTTTCTTGGTCTTATTTGATAGAATGGAAGATATATTACAGAAATAGAGATGGTTTTGATTGGTTTCACAGTGAACAGTACCTTGAAATTGAGCTCAGTGTGTGTCCAACTGGCCAGTCTAATATGCAGTCATGAATGGGTTGACATTATTTATACAATTATATATGGGTGTGAAGCTTGGGTTGTGAATGCAGCAGCGAGGAGGCGGTTGGAGGCAGTGGAGATGTCCTGTCTAAGGGCAATGTGTGGTGTAAATATTATGAAGAAAATTCGGAGTGTGGAAATTAGGAGAAGGTGTGGAGTTAATAAAAGTATTAGTCAGAGGGCTGAAGAGGGGTTGTTGAGGTGGTTTGGTCATTTAGAGAGAATGGATCAAAGTAGAATGACATGGAGAGCATTTAAATCTGTAGGAGAAGGAAGGCGGGGTAGGGGTCGTCCTCGAAAAGGTTGGAAGGAAGGGGTGAGGGAGGTTTTGTGGGCGAGGGGCTTGGACTTCGAGCAGGCGTGCATGAGCGTGTTCAATAGGAGTGAATGGAGACGAATGGTATTTCGGACCTGACGATCTGTTGTAGTATGAGCAGGGTAATATTTAGTGAAGGGATTCAGGGAAACCGGTTATTTTTATATAGCCGGACTTGAGTCCTGGAAATGGGAAGTGCAATCCCTGCACTCTAAAGGAGGGGTTTTGGGATATTAGCAGTTTGGAGGGATATGTTGTGTATCTTTATATGTATATGCTTCTAAACTGTTGTGTTCTGAGCACCTCTGCAAAAACAGTGATTATGTGTGAGTGAGGTGAAAGTGTTGAATGATGAAAGTATTTTCTTTTTGGGTCACCCTGCCTCGGTGGGAGATGGCCGACTTGTTGAAAAAAAAAATATATATATATATATAATAATGCAGTAGTCTGCATAACAGTAAATCTATTTTTTGTGTGAATAAAATTCAAAATGGAAAGCAAGAGTTTTCCATTTTGAATTTCATTTTTTTTTTAATTCTACGACACTGAGAGCAAGTTTGTGAGTAAGGGTCTTGACAGTGAAAGGGTTAATATTTGGAAGCAAGATAGTGTGATGAAGAAGTCAAAATCATTCAGTAACCACAAAGTCAGTACTACATGCAACACTTAGAATGAAACTGTAGGTGGTGTGAGTGGCAGTTCAAAAAGGGGAGGTGCTGTGTCCTCTCTTGAAGCAGTGGATCTGCCTGGCCATAGGCCTGTTTTGAGTTAGAGGGAAAAAAAAAAACCAAAGCTGCCTACCGATGTTTTGATCATTACTTGAGGCTTCCTTGCTTAAGGAGTATATTATTAAGAGTTTCCTCATTCTGTAAAAGGAAACTGTTATGATTGTTTAGTAGCGTATAGCCAGAATTGCTCTGTAGGGTCAGATTATGAGCATTTACTGTGTAAAAGTCTTATCAGATAATCTGAATTTGTTATAATCAGACAAAATTTGTATAGTCAGCTTCATGAAAATCACCACCACCATCTCTACCCATATCACTTTTAATTATATAAACATTAATATCTGTAGCTCTTAATGCTTATATAACTAAAAGTTGAGATAAAAATTTAATTTTTTTATAAGAACAATGTTCTTTACCAATATAATTAAAATTAGAATTAATAAATTCAGTTGAGGTAGTTTGGTCATTTAGAGAGAATGGAACAAAGTAGAATGACTTGGACAGCGTATAAATCTGCAGGGGAAGGAAGGCGGGGTAGGGGTCGCCCTAGGAAAGGTTGGAGGGAAGGGGTAAAGGAGATTTTGTGGGCGAGGGGCTTGGCCTTCCAGCAAGCGTGCATGAGCACATTAGTGAATGGAGATGAATGGTTTTTGGGACCTGATGAGCTGTTGGAGTGTGAGCAGGGTAATATTTTGTGAAGGGATTTAGGGAAACCAGTTAGCTGACTTGAGTCCTGTAGGTGGGAAGTACAATGCCTTCAATTTAAAGGAGGGGTTTGGGATATTGGCTGTTTGGAGGGACACCTAAATTGTCGTATCTGAGTGCCTCTGCAAAGACAGTGGTCATGTGTGAATGATGGTGAGTGCGTTGAAAGATGATGAAAGTGTTTTCCTTCTTTTCGGGTTTTTTCTTTCTTTTTGGGTCACCCTGCCTTGGTGGGAAACAGCCGATGAGTAAAAAAAAAAATGCAGAGATGGTGGTGGTTTTTAATAAACTTGGTTATAGTATAAGAATATAGAAACTGATTATATTAAATTCAAGATTTATTACCATTTTACTGTAATTATTATTTATTTATTTATTTAATGTCTTTGCAAACAGTACATTGAGATTGTATATATACAATAGTGGGTTGCAATGCAAAGAAAATTGGTGGAGTATGCTGACGGGAGTGGGAATTTATCATTCTTACTGCTGCCTTTTGCTGGGTTATTAGGGGTTTTAGGTGATTGGATGTTGTTGATCCCCATGCACAAATTCCATATGTAAGATAAGGGTATATGAGTGAATGGTACAGTGCCAGGAGAGCTGATTGTGGAACATAGTACCTTATCTTTGATAGTATGCCTACAGTCTTGGAGATTTTCTTGGTGATTTGTTGTATGTGTGTCCCGAACTTAAGGCTACTGCCAAGGTGGATACCTAAGAATTTTCCCTCTGTGAGTCTTGTGACTGATGATCCATTTAGCGTAATGTTAATTGGATCATTTGCAGCTTTGTTTCCAAACTGAATGAAATAGGTTTTATCAGTGTTCAGGGTAAGTTTGTTAGTCATCATCCAGGCAGATATTTTCTGTAATTCAACATTGACTGTGTTTGCTTGTATGACTGTGTTTGGGTGGGAAAATACATATGTAGTGTCATCTGCAAATAATATGGGTTTGAGTAGCTGTGATGCATTCGGTAGATCATTGATGTAGATGAGAAAGAGGAGTGGTCCAAGGATGCTTCCTTGTGGGACTCCTACTGTGATTGGTTGGGTGGAGGAGTTTGCATCATTTGCATACACATATTGAGTTCTGTTACTAAGGTATGACTTTAGGTAGTTGAGGGAGTGGCCTCTGATACCATAGTGCATTAATTTGGAGTACAGTGGTTCATGGTCAACTGTATCGAAAGCTTTACGTAAATCAATGAAAATGCCCAGCAGGACTTCTTTCTTTTCAAGTGCGGTATATATTAGTTCTAGCATGTGTATGATAGCGTCTTTTGTGCTTTTATTATTCCTGAATTCAAACTGACAAGGGTTTAATATGTTGTGTGAAACGAGGTAGGAATAGATCCGTCTATGAATTAATTTTTCAAAGATTTTAGAGAACAGTGGTAAGTTAGATATTGGTCTATAGTTATTCAAGTCAGCTTGGTCACCTCCTTTATGGATCGGAGTGACCCTCGCTATTTTGAGGATTGTTGAGAAGGTAGATGATTCAAAGGATTTGTTAAAGAGCGTTGCAGTAATTGGTGACAATACTTGAGAAGCTTTTTTGTACATAAAAGCAGGCAAGTTGTTTATGTCTCCTGCCTTGTTTTTAAGTGTGTTTATTATGAACACAATTTCAGTGGGGTTGGTTGGAGCTAGGAATAGCGTATTTGGGTAGGTTCCTATGAGGGTAGTCTGATGGATGGGCGTTTGTGCTTGGTATTTTGTTTGCTAGATTTTTTCCAGTGGTGGAGAAGAAAGCATTAAGTCTGTTTGCTGTTTCGGTTGGAGTGAGTAGGGGTTCTTCTGATTTTGTTAGTTTGATTGCTTTGTTTTTGGATAACTTTTTAGTTCCAAGAATTTCAGATAGAGTTTTCCAGGTTTTTTTCATATCACCTTTGATGTTATGTAATCTATTTTCATAATACAATTTTTTTTGACCTTATCAGGCTGGTAAGTGCTGACGAGTAATTTTTCGACTGTTCTCTAGTTATTTGACCCATTCTATACTGTTTTTCATATTTGTGCTTTGTGTTAATGGATTTGAGGATGCTTGGTGTTAGCCAGGGGTTATTCAGTCTCTTTGCTGTGATCTGTTTAGTTTTTCTGGGGCAATGTCTGTTATAGAGGCATTGGGCTTTTTTTTTTAGAAAATTATTTATACATTCATTCATTTCTGTATATGTTTCAAGCTCATTTTGCCAATCGATGTTATTCATAGCTGCTATAAAGTTGTTAACTGCTGTCTCGTTATGTAGTCTGAAGGTTACTTTAGTAATGTCTTGTGGTAGTTTGCCCAGATTAGTTATGAGAAAGGTTGGGTAGTGGTCTGTATGTTGTCTGTAATTATGCCTGATTTTAAAGGGGATATGGTGTTTGTCCAGATGTGGTCTATTAAGGATATGCTTGTCTCGAAGATTCTTGTAGGTTTAGATATTGTTGGTAGCAACAGGCAGTTACTCATTGTGTTTGTGAATTCAGTTACCTGTGGGTCCTGGTCGTGTAGTATGTTTATGTTGAAATCACCTGTTAGTAGTAGGTGGTCTTTATTCATGTGTGCATCAGTAATCATGTTTCCTAGTTTTTCACTTAACCCTTTGAGGGTCGACAGGCCCTCTCCGAAACTCGTTCTCAGGGTCGGCCAAATTTAAAAAAAAAAAAAATTATTTTCTCTTATGAAAAGATAGAGAATCTTTTCCCGAACTTAAAGACACCAAAAGTTTGAAATTTGATAGAAAACGTACGGAATTATGCTCTCGCAAAGTTAGCTGTCTTGGCGATGTTTACGCATCGGCGATTTTGCCCACTTTGAGCCCCATTTTCGGACAATTTCCCTGTACTAGTCGACAAAAAACATGAATATTTCGCTAGAACTCCATTTTTTCTATCGAATGGGTGCAAGAAACCACCCATTTATAAATTCAACTATCCAGTACAGTGGTCAGAATTTAGCACTTTTGCCAATTTCACACAAATTTCAAAAGATGCCAGTTTCCGAATAGGGTCCAGAATAAACAAGAAAGACATTCCTGGCACTAAAATGACATTTCCTCTAGTCATTAGTCAAGTCTCAAGGCCCCTCTTATATTCTTTTGCTTTCCACTTTGAATTTTTATTCTCACAAAAAATATAAGATTTACTGTTATGCAGACTACTGCATTAGTGTAAAAAATGGTATAAATATTATTGGTGCACTTGTAAAAGAATATTAGACTCACCAGTTGACGTGTATTGCACGCTTGGCACGATTTGTTTACTTTTGAAGTTTGGTAAAAATCGAACATTTCTGCTACTTTGAGCTCAATTTCAAGGTATCTTTCATTGTAAAACCAGTCAAAATCATTTCAATTTCTGTAATATGTCTTCCATTCTATAAAATGAGACCAAGAAAACTAGAATACAACAATAAATACCATACGAAAATACACTGCAAAGTCGCTGATTTATTAAAAAAAAATGGTCAAAGTTTTTTTCTCTCATTATGCACTGTGTGCTGCAGGATTTTTTTTAGACTGTGCACACTGACCACATAGACCCATTCTTTCATATGAAGGCCTACCAGCTTTCTCCCACTAGATTTGAGGCCGCTAGAATTTATGAGTACTAGTACGTCAAAAACCCCTATGCGTAAGACATACTAGTATGACCAAAACCCTCAAAGGGTTAAGTGATAAATGTTTGACTGTGGTACTCTGTAGATGTTTATAACTGTGAGGGGTTTTTGCAGGTCTTTTGATTTAAATTTGGCTATGATATATTCTCCATGTTCATCCCTTGTGCAAGATTTATTGATGCATTTGAGTTGATTTGAATAGTATATAGCTGTTCCTTCCCCTTGCTGGTCTGTTCTACAGTTGTGTATGGCCATGTAGCCAGGAATGGTATAGAAATCTGTAATATCAGGCTTAAGCCAGGTTTCTGTGAGTGTGATGATTGATATATTGGAATGAAGGGAACTGAGTAATGCTGTGAGGTCATCATAATGTTTGCTCAAGGATCTGACATTGTAGTTAAAGATGGTTATGTTATTGTTTGCACTGAGTAATGTCTTTGCTTGGTCTGCTGTGTAGTAATTACAGTTACTGGTTGATTCGTGTAATTCATTTTGTAAAAATTTTACATCAGGATCTATGCCTGTAATCATAGGATGAGAGTAATTTTACAAACTAGATTTTCTGAGTAAAATGATATAAGATATATATTGAATCTACAACTAGACTTATGACTAAGACACCGTGATTAATCTAATTATTATTACAGAATTGATAATTCAGTTATACACTTAAGTATCTAATAGCACCTTAATTATTTTAACAAGTGAGTTTATGAACTACAGTAGATAATTACAGTTAAAATAAAGGAGCTAATGGATATGTAATAGTAAAAGAATGCATTAAAAGCAAAATCAGTAGCACCTGAGGTAGTCTATAGCACCTGGAGTATTTTAATGGCAAAATAGTGAACTTATTACACTTTAGCCCCTGAGAATAGCACTTTGATTATTTTAACAATTGTGAATATATGAACTGAGGTAGTTATTTAAAGCTAAAATAAGGGAGAAAATATATAAGGGACTAAATTAAGTAAACCAAGTTCAATGGACAGATAATCACTGTGATATAATATAATGGCAAAATGGTGAACTTATTACACTTTAGCACCTGAGAATAACACCTTGATTATTTTAACAATTGTGAATATATGAATAAAGTTAGTTATATAAAGCTAAAATAAAGGAGAAAATATATAAGGGACTAAATTAAGTAATGGTGAACAAAGTTCAATGGACAGATAGTCACTATGATATAATATTGATTTGGGAGTAAGATCTAATTTGTAATGTATAATAAGTTGAGCAATTAATTGCACTATAAAAAGTAGAGAAATATGAGGTAGCTGGTACTAGCTAGTAAAAGATAGTTTTGGGACTCGCACAATAATGTAATTGGAATATACACTAATTGCTCACACAATATAAAGGGGATTAAAAAAGTAGTGGTAAGCTGAATTAAATGGACAGGTAGCAACCATGAATAACATTAATTTGGAGTAAGATTTGACTTGCAACACAAAATTATGACCAATTAAAAGCAATTAAAAAGTAAAAAGTATTTGAGGTAGCTGGTATTAGCTAGTAAAAGAAAATAATAATAATAATAATAATTTGAGGTAGTAGGTTGGTAGACAGCAACCACCCAGGGAGGTACTACCGTTCTGCCAAGTGAGTGTAAAACGGAAACCTGTAATTGTTTTACATGATGGTAGGATTGCTGGTGTCTTTTTTCTGTCTCATAAACATGCAAGATTTCAGGTACGTCTTGCTACTTCTACTTACACTTAGGTCACACTACACATACTTGTACAAGCACATACATATATACATACCCCTCTGGGTTTTCTTCTATTTTCTTTCTACTTCTTGTTCTTGTTTATTATCCTCTTATATCCATGGGGAAGTGGAACAGAATTCTTCCTCCGTAAGCCATGCGTGTCGTTAGAGGCGACTAAAATGCCAGGAGCAAGGGGCTAGTGACCCGTTCACCTGTATATGTTACTAAATGTAAAAGGAGAAACTTTCGTTTTTCCTTTTGGGCCACCCCTCCTCGGTGGGATACGACCGGTGTGTTGAAAGAAAGAAAGAGTAAGAATAATAATAATAATAATAATAATAATAATAATAATAATAATAATAATAGACCAGAAGATAAGTTAAACCATATTTTGTAAATTAGGAAAAGTAAATATTTTGAGTCATTAGGAAAGATACAGTTGACAGCCAGTTAACGCAGTAGTTACGTTCCTGATAATGGCATTTTATCAAAAAATTGTATTAAATGAATTGAAGAACATGTGTTAAAGATAGGGTTACCTTCCTTAGACCACCCCCCTTTCCCCCCCCCCCCAAAAAAAAAAAAAAATAAGCCACCCATTTTTTATTAGGTCAGTATTGTGATGTGTCAGTCAAAGATTCCACATCTATATCTCTGCTGGCAGGCAGAGGTGCTTTATTGTTCAGCTGTTCTGCTCTTTGCAATTGTATGGGATCTTATAAAGAAGGGGTTAGTGGTTGGTGTGTGGGTGTTGGAGTGTACATGGGAAGGGGTTAGGAAGGAGTAGTTAGGTCAGTTGGGTGAGGAGGTTCACTGTAGGATGGTGGGGATTGGGAGACTTCAGGAATGGAAAATGTAGACTGAGCAGTGGAGGGTGGTGTTGATAGGTGTTTGGATGATGGGCGTGTTAGGGCGAGCGGGCCATGAAATTATGGGTAAGGTGTGGGCTTGAAGCTGTGGGGGAGTGGTATCGGTGGAGGCCTTGTGGACTTAAAGCTGTAGGAGATAGTGAGGTGCAAGATGTGTGTGTAAACTGATTAATATAGCTTATTCACCAGAAATGTGCCACAATTTTGCAACCATGTTAAGGTGAAAATGAGTTAACCAATGGTCTGCTCTATTTATAATTGTTTATTTTAGGACCTGCCTCCAATATTTTATGCAATTTATGAACAATATGCAGATTAAGAACACTGATTAAATCTATTTTAAGGCAAATGACATTTGTATTCTGAAATTCTTATCTAGAGAATACTATACTTTGATATAAATGTAATAATTTTGAGTTTCATATTCCATGTGCTGTTATTTTCTTTGCTCACAGCAAATGCCATCCTGCCAATAGAGAGCTGTAAGCACTTGCCTAGAATTATCATCTGTTTACTGAGAAAATGTTAACTAAACACATTTTATTTTAGTTGCAGACTTCCTTTAGATGCTGATGCATTATGCAGTGATTGGTGCATAAATCTTATGAAACACAATTCAGTGTACCACTTTCTCCATAGTGGCTGTTTGCAGTGGGTGCAAACTTCCTGCTCGCTGGGTCATCCATGTCAACGGGCCAACTACTGGAGATGTAGACGCTTTTGACAAGCTGGAGCGCTGCGTCAAGAACTGCCTTGTTCTTGCCGATACTCGTAACCTCAAGTCACTGGCGCTGCCCTCCATTGGAAGTGGAAAGTAGGTTATTCTTCTTGTATGCTAAACTGTAGCTAATTTAAGTTAGTCTCTTGTCTCACTTGTTTACTCCTTTCTTTCCCTCCCTCTCACTGTTCTGCTCTCACTCCTTCCCTCTTTCACTCTTCTGCTCTCACTCCTTCCCTCTTTCACTCTTCTGCTCTCACTCCTTCCCCCTTTCACTCTTTTGCTCTCACTCCCTCCCTCTTTTACTCTTCTGCTCTCCTTCCCTCCCTCCTTCCTCTCACCCTCCCTCCCCTTTTATATTAGTCTTTCAGCCATACCAAAAACCTAAAATTGTTGTCTTGAGTTTTACTGGTAATATTATTAAAATCCCTTCAAAAGATATTACCCTGCTCACACTCCAACAGCTCATCACGTCCCATTCACACCTATCTAACACACTTCATTCGTGCTTATATAACATGCTCACACATGCAGCAGGCATGTGTGGGCGTGTTAATTCCCTGGTTAGCTGGACTTGAGTCCTGGAGGTGGGAAGTACAATTCCTGCACTTTAAAGGAGGAGTTTCAGATATTGGCTGTTTGGAGTGACATATAAACTCATGTCTGAGCACCTATGCAAAGACAGTGATTATGTGTGAATGATGGTAAATGTGCAGAACTGAAATGACTTGATCTAATGGTTGGATTTGGACCATTTTTAATTTTAGCTTTCAAGATGCAGCTTCAGGAGCACCAATAGAGTACTGTTGTATCAACATGACATTGTCTTCCATTATGAATCTGTGTGAAAAGTGCAATAAAATTTAGTTTACTAATTGGTTATTTACTGCTATATTTAACAAACCTGTCACTAGAAAAATATTTAGATTGGTTAAAATAAAAAGTTTGCAGAATCAATTTATTTTTATGGGAAGTCATCATAGCCTCTCAGTTATTTGTTATTTGTCTTTATCCTTCATCTTTTGGAGCTGCACCAGTGAAACTGTTCAAACAGCCAATACTGCCACACTTATGATTGCAAGTTAAATTTTATTTGCACAACCTCATTTGCTAGTGCAGCAAGGCTCTTCATTTTCAGAGGAGCACTACTAATTTCAAAATACAGTAGAACCCCCCCCCCCCCCATATCTGCAGGGGGGTATGTTCCAAGGACCTGCCGCAGATACCGAAACTGCGGATGGTAGTGAGCTCTATATATAAGTCGTTTTTCGTTTACACACATACATTCGTAGTTTGGAAGTTAGGAGGAGGTGCGGGATTACCAAAACTGTTGTCCAGAGGGCTAAGGAAGGGTTGTTGAGGTGGTTCGGACATGTAGAGAGAATGGAGCGAAACAGAATGACTTCAAGAGTGTATCAGTCTGTAGTGGAAGGAAGGTGGGGTAGGGGTCAGCCTAGGAAAGGTTGGAGGGAGGGGGTAAAGGAGGTTTTGTGTGCGAGGGGCTTGGACTTCCAGTAGGCGTACGTGAGCGTGTTTGATAGGAGTGAATGGAGACAAATGGTTTTTAATACTTGACGTGCTGTTGGAGTGTGAACAAAGTAACATTTATGAAGGGGTTCAGGGAAACCGGCAGGCCGGACTTGAGTCCTGGAGATGGGAAGTACAGTGCCTGCACTCTGAAGGAGGGGTGTTAATGTTGCAGTTTAAAAACTGTAGTGTAAAGCACCCTTCTGGCAAGACAGTGAGAGAGTGAATGATGGTGAAAGTTTTTCTTTTTCGGGCCACCCTGCCTTGGTGGGAATCGGCCAGTGTGATAAAAAAAAAAAAAAAAAAAGAATGAACCATAATAGGCATAATTTTGATGACTGCCTGTATAGAAGGCAACTTGCTGTGAACATCTTTAATATGTAATGGCCATGTATAGTCCCTTTATATAAAGGGAAGGGGGACAAAAGAGATTGTAAAAATTATAGAGGAATAAGTTTACCGAGTATACCAGGAAAAGTGTACGGTGGAGTTATATTTGAAAGTATTAGAGGTAAGACAGAATGTAGGATTGCGGATGAGCAAGGAGGTTTCAGAGTGGGTAGGGGATGTGTAGATCAAGTGTTTACATTGAAGCATATATGTGAACAGTATTTAGATAAAGGTAGGGAAGTTTTTATTGCATTTATGGATTTAGAAAAGGCATATGATAGAGTGGATAGGGGAGCAATGGTTCAGATGTTGCAAGTATATGGAATAGGTGGTAAGTTACTAAATGCTGTAAAGAGTTTTTATGAGGATAGTGAGGCTCAGGTTAGGGTGTGTAGAAGAGAGGGAGACTACTTCCCAGTAAAAGTAGGTCTTAGACAGGGATGTGTAATGTCAACATGGTTGTTTAATATATTTATAGATGGGGTTGTAAAAGAAGTAAATGCTAGGGTGTTCAGGAGAGGGGTGGGATTAAATTATGGGGAATTAAATACAAATTGGGAATTGACACAGTTACTTTTTGCTGATGATACTGTGCTTATAGGAGATTCTAAAGAAAAATTGCAAAGGTTAGTGGACGAGTTTGGGAGTGTGCGTAAAGGTAGAATGTTGAAAGTGAACATAGAAAAGAGTAAGGTGATGAGGGTATCAAATGATTTAGATAAAAAAAAAATTGGATATTAAATTGGGGAGGAGGAGTATGGAAGAAGTGAATGTTTTCAGATACTTTGGAGTTGACGTGTCGGCGGATGGATTTATGAAGGATGAGGTTAATCATAGAATTGATGAGGCAGAAAAGATGAGTGGTGCATTGAGGTATATGTGGAGACAAAAAATGTTATATATGGAGGCAAAAAAGGGAATGTATGAAAGTATAGTAGTACCAACACTCTTATATCGGTGTGAAGCTTGGGTTGTGAATGCAGCAGCAAAGAGGCGGTTGAAGGCAGTGGAGATGTCCTGTCTAAGGGCAATGTGTGGTGTAAATATTATGCAGAAAATTCGGAGTGTGGAAATTAGAAGGAGTGGAGTTAATAAAGGTATTAGTCAGAGGGCTGAAGAGGGGTTCTTGAGGTGGTTTGGTCATTTAGAGAGAATGGATCAAAGTAGAATGACATGAAGAGCATATAAATCTGTAGGGGAAGGAAGGTGGGGTAGGGCTCGGCCTTGAAAAGGCTGGAAGGAAGGGGTAAAGGAGTTTTTGTGGGCGAGGGGCTTGGACTTCCAGCATGCGTGCATGAGCGTGTTCGATAGGAGTGAATGGAGACGAATGGTATTTGGGACCTGACGATCTGTTGGAGTGTGAGCAGGGTAATATTTATTGAAGGGATTCAGGGAAACCGGTTATTTTTAATAGCCGGACTTGAGTCCTGGAAATGGGAAGTACAATGCCTGCACTCTAAAGGAGGGGTTCGGGATATTAGCAGTTTGGAGGGATATGTTGTATATCTTTATCCGTATATGCTTCTAAACTGTTGTGTTCTGAGCACCTCTGCGAAAACAGTGATTATGTGTGAGTGAGGTGAAAGTGTTGCATGATGATAAAAGTATTTTCTTTTTGGGTCACCCTGCTTCGGTGGGAGACGGCCAACTTGTTAAAAAAATAAAATTGTGTGTGTGTGTGTGTGTGTCATTCTGCTTTGATCCATTCTCTCCAAATAGCCAAACCACCTCAACAACCCCTCTTCAGCCCTCTAACTAATACTTTTATTAACTCCATACCTTCTCCTAATTTCCACACTCCGAATTTTTTGCATAATATTTACACCACACATTGCTCTAAGACAGGACATCTCCACTGCCTCCAACCATCTCCTCGCTGCTGCATTCACAACCCAAGCTTCACACCCATGTAAGAGTGTTGGTACTACTATACTTTCATACATTCCCTTCTTTGCCTCCATAGATAACGTTTTTTGACTCCACATATACCTCAATGCACCACTCACCTTTTTTCCCTCATCAATTCTATGATTAACCTCATTCTTCATAAATCCATCCGCCGACACGTCAACTCCCAAGTATCTGAAAACATTCACTTCTTCCATACTCCTCCTCCCCAATTTGATATCCAATTTTTCTTTATCTAAATCATTTGATACCCTCATCACCTTACTCTTTTCTATGTTCACTTTCAACTTTCTACCTTTACACACATTCCCAAACTCATCCACTAACCTTTGCAATTTTTCTTTAGAATCTCCCATAAGCACAGTATCATCAGCAAAAAGTAACTGTGTCAATTCCCATTTTGAATTTGATTCCCCATAATTTAATCCCACCCGTCTCCCGAACACCCTAGCATTTACTTCTTTTACAACCCCATCTATAAATATATTAAACAACCATAGTGACATTACACATCCCTGTCTAAGACCTACTTTTACCGGGAAGTAGTCTCCCTCTCTTCTACGCACCCTAACCTGAGCCTCACTATCCTCATAAAAACTCTTTACAGCATTTAATAACTTACCACCTATTCCATATACTTGCAACATCTGCCACATTGCTCCTCTATCCACTCTATCATATGCCTTTTCTAAATCCATAAATGCAATAAAAACTTCCCTACCTTTATCTAAAAACTGTTCACATATATGCTTCAATGTAAACACTTGATCTACACATCCCCTACCCACTCTGAAACCTCCTTGCTCATTCGCAATCCTACATTCTGTCTTACCTCTAATTCTTTCAATTATAACCCTACCGTACACTTTTCCTGGTATACAGTATGTATATAATATGGTATATAATATGTATGTATATATATATATATATTTTTTTATTATTTTTATTATCACACAGGCCGATTCCCACCAAGGCAGGGTGGCCCGAAAAAGAAAAACTTTCACCATCATTCACTCCATCACTGTCTTGCCAGAAGGGTGCTTTACACTACAGTTTTTAAACTGCAACATTAACACCCCTCCTTCAGAGTGCAGGCACTGTACTTCCCATCTCCAGGACTCAAGTCCGGCCTGCCGGTTTCCCTGAATCCCTTCATAAATGTTACTTTGCTCACATTCCAACAGCACGTCAAGTATTAAAAACCATTCGTCTCCATTCACTCCTATCAAACACGCTCACGCACGCCTGCTGGAAGTCCAAGCCCCTCGCACACAAAACCTCCTTTACCCATTCCCTCCAACCTTTCCTAGGCCGACCCCTACCTCGCCTTCCTTCCACTACAGACTGATACACTCTTGAAGTCATTCTGTTTCGCTCCATTCTCTCTACATGTCCAAACCACCTCAACAACCCTTCCTCAGCCCTCTGGACAACAGTTTTGGTAATCCCGCACCTCCTCCTAACTTCCAAACTACGAATTCTCTGCATTATATTCACACCACACATTGCCCTCAGACATGACATCTCCACTGCCTCCAGCCTTCTCCTTGCTGCAACATTCATCACCCATGCTTCACACCCATATAAGAGTGTTGGTAAAACTATACTCTCATACATTCCCCTCTTTGCCTCCAAGGACAAAGTTCTTCGTCTCCACAGACTCCTAAGTGCACCACTCACCCTTTTCCCCTCATCAATTCTATGATTCACCTCATCCTTCATAGACCCATCCGCTGACACGTCCACTCTCAGATATCTGAATACATTCACCTCCTCCATACTCTCTTCCTCCAATCTGATATCCAATCTTTCATCATCTAATATTTTTGTTATCCTCATAACCTTACTCTTTCCTGTATTCACTTTTAATTTTCTTCTTTTGCACACCCTACCAAATTCATACACCAATCTCTGCAACTTCTCTTCAGGTGAGATTAAGACACATGTGCAACATCTGGGTATCTTTATTGTAGACGTTTCGCCATCCAGTGGCTTTATCAATACAAATTCTAGGACATAACTTGAAGACAGTAGAACTATGTACAGAAGATGAGGTAATCAGTCCCTCAACCTAGGAGTAGGTGCGAAGAGCACCATAGTCGTGGAGATTCTTAAGCAGAAGAAAGGATCCTGGCGCTTATATAGTAACGTCAGGTGTAGCAGACGAGGGCATATTCACTGGTAGGCGGGATTCCCCAGTGGAAGTAGGTCCTTCCCAAAGAGATGGGTTAGTTGTAGTAGTAGTTGTCGTAGTCGTGAAGGTTATGTACATGTCCTCAGAATTAAGATTCCATGATGTTGCAGTGTCTGACAAGTTGTGTACGAATGGTATATAATACCGACAAGATGAGATTAAGACACATGTGTCTTAATCTCATCTTGTCGGTATTATATACCATTCGTACACAACTTCTCTTCAGAATCTCCAAGAGCAGTGTCATCAGCAAAGAGCAACTGTGACAACTCCCACTTTATGTGTGATTCTTTATCTTTTAACTCCACGCCTCTTGTCAAGACCCTCGCATTTACTTCTCTTACAACCCCATCTATAAATATATTAAACAACCACGGTGACATCACACATCCTTGTCTAAGGCCGACTTTTACTGGGAAATAATTTCCCTCTTTCCTATGTACTCTAACTTGAGATTCACTATCCTCGTAAAAACTCTTCACTGCTTTCAGTAACCTACCTCCTACACCATACACCTGCAAGGGGGTAAGGCAGCCGGGATTGATGGGATGAAGACAGAAATGTTAAAAGCAGGTGGGGATATAGTTTTGGAGTGGTTGGTGCAATTATTTAATAAATGTATGGAAGAGGGTAAGGTACCTAGGGATTGGCAGAGAGCATGCATAGTTCCTTTGTATAAAGGCAAAGGGGATAAAAGAGAGTGCAAAAATTATAGGGGGATAAGTCTGTTGAGTATACCTGGTAAAGTGTATGGTAGAGTTATTATTGAAAGAATTAAGAGTAAGACGGAGAATAGGATAGCAGATGAACAAGGAGGCTTTAGGAAAGGTAGGGGGTGTGGACCAGGTGTTTACAGTGAAACATATAAGTGAACAGTATTTAGATAAGGCTAAAGAGGTCTTTGTGGCATTTATGGATTTGGAAAAGGCGTATGACAGGGTGGATAGGGGGGCAATGTGGCAGATGTTGCAGGTGTATGGTGTAGGAGGTAGGTTACTGAAAGCAGTGAAGAGTTTTTACGAGGATAGTGAGGCTCAAGTTAGAGTACATAGGAAAGAGGGAAATTATTTCCCAGTAAAAGTAGGCCTTAGACAAGGATGTGTGATGTCACCGTGGTTGTTTAATATATTTATAGATGGGGTTGTAAGAGAAGTAAATGCGAGGGTCTTAGGAAGAGGCGTGGAGTTAAAAGATAAAGAATCCCACATAAAGTGGGAGTTGTCACAGTTGCTCTTTGCCGATGACACTGTGCTCTTGGGAGATTCTGAAGAGAAGTTGCAGAGATTGGTGGATCAATTTGGTAGGGTGTGCAAAAGAAGAAAATTAAAGGTGAATACAGGAAAGAGTAAGGTTATGAGGATAACAAAAAGATTAGGTGATGAAAGATTGAATATCAGATTGGAGGGAGAGAGTATGGAGGAGGTGAACGTATTCAGATATTTGGGAGTGGACGTGTCAGCGGATGGGTCTATGAAAGATGAGGTGAATCATAGAATTGATGAGGGAAAAAGAGTGAGTGGTGCACTTAGGAGTCTGTGGAGACAAAGAACTTTGTCCTTGGAGGCAAAGAGGGGAATGTATGAGAGTATAGTTTTACCAACGCTCTTATATGGGTGTGAAGCGTGGGTGATGAATGTTGCAGCGAGGAGAAGGCTGGAGGCAGTGGAGATGTCATGTCTGAGGGCAATGTGTGGTGTGAATATAATGCAGAGAATTCGTAGTTTGGAAGTTAGGAGGAGGTGCGGGATTACCAAAACTGTTGTCCAGAGGGCTGAGGAAGGGTTGTTGAGGTGGTTCGGACATGTAGAGAGAATGGAGCGAAACAGAATGACTTCAAGAGTGTATCAGTCTGTAGTGGAAGGAAGGCGGGGTAGGGGTCGGCCTAGGAAGGGTTGGAGGGAGGGGGTAAAGGAGGTTTTGTGTGCGAGGGGCTTGGACTTCCAGCAGGCATGCGTGAGCGTGTTTGATAGGAGTGAATGGAGACAAATGGTTTTTAATACTTGACGTGCTGTTGGAGTGTGAGCAAAGTAACATTTATGAAGGGATTCAGGGAAACCGGCAGGCCGGACTTGAGTCCTGGAGATGGGAAGTACAGTGCCTGCACTCTGAAGGAGGGGTGTTAATGTTGCAGTTTAAAAACTGTAGTGTAAAGCACCCTTCTGGCAAGACAGTGATGGAGTGAATGATGGTGAAAGTTTTTCTTTTTCGGGCCACCCTGCCTTGGTGGGAATCGGCCGGTGTGATAATAAAAAAAAAAAAAAAAAAATAAATATATATATATATATATATATATATATATATATATATATATATATATATATTTTAAGGTAGTAGGTTGGTAGACAGCAACCACCCAGGGAGGTACTACCGTCCTGCCAAGTGAGTGTAAAACGAAGCCTGTGATTGTTTTACATGATGGTAGGATTGCTGATGTCTTTTGTCTGTCTCATAAATATGCAAGATTACAGGCATGTCTTGCTACTTCTACTTACACTTAGGTCACACTACACATACATGTACACATTTATTTATACACACTCATCTGAGTTTTCTTTGATTTTATCTTAATAGTTCTTGGTCTTATTAATTTTCCTTTTATATCCATGGGGAAGTGGAATAAGAATCTTTCCTCCGTAAGCCATGCGTGTTGTAAAAGTCAACTAAAATGCCGGGAACAATGGGCTAGTAACCCCTTTTCCTGTAAAGATTACTAAAAAGAATAAGAAGAAGAAAATTGTCAAAGTGGGAAGTCTGAATGTGCGTGGATGTTGTGCAGATGATAAGAAAGAGATGATTGTGGATGTTATGAATGAGAAGAAGCTGGATGTCCTGGCTTTAAGTGAAACAAAGCTGAAGGGGGTGGGAGAGTTTCAGTGGAGAGGAATAAATGGGATTAGGTCAGGGGTTTCAAATAGAGTTAGAGCTAAAGAAGGAGTAGCAATAATGTTGAAGGATAAGCTATGGCAGGAAAAGAGGGACTATAAATGTATTAATTCAAGGATTATGTGGAGTAAAATAAAGATTGGATGTGAAAAGTGGGTTATAATAAGCGTGTATGCACCTGGAGAAGAGAGAAGTGTAGAGGAGAGAGAGAGATTTTGGGAAATGTTGAGTGAATGCGTGGGGAGTTTTGAATCAAGTGTGAGAGTAATGGTGGTTGGGGATTTTAATGCTAAAGTGGGTAAAAATGTTATGGAGGGAGTAGTAGGTAAATTTGGGGTGCCAGGGGTAAATGTAAATGGGGAGCCTTTAATTGAGCTATGTGTAGAAAGAAATTTGGTAATAAGTAATACATATTTTATGAAAAAGAGGATAATTAAATATACAAGGTATGATGTAGCACGTAATGAAAGTAGTTTATTAGATTATGTATTGGTGGATAAAAGGTTGATGGGTAGGCTCCAGGATGTACATGTTTATAGAGGGGCAACTGATATATCGGATCATTATTTAGTTGTAGCTACAGTTAGAGTAAGAGGTAGATGGGAAAAGAGGAAGGTGGCAACAACAAGTAAGAGGGAAGTGAAAGTGTATAAACTAAGGGAGGAGGAAGTTCGGGTGAGATATAAGCGACTATTGGCAGAAAGGTGGGCTAGTGCAAAGATGAGTAGTGGGGGGGTTGAAGAGGGTTGGAATAGTTTTAAAAATGCAGTATTAGAATGTGGGGCAGAAGTTTGTGGTTATAGGAGGGTGGGGGCAGGAGGAAAGAGGAGTGATTGGTGGAATGATGAAGTAAAGGGTGTGATAAAAGAGAAAAAGGTAGCTTATGAGAGGTTTTTACAAAGCAGAAGTGTTATAAGAAGAGCAGAGTATATGGAGAGTAAAAGAAAGGTAAAGAGAGTGGTGAGAGAGTGCAAAAGGAGAGCAGATGATAGAGTGGGAGAGGCACTGTCAAGAAATTTTAATGAAAATAAGAAAAAATTTTGGAGTGAGTTAAACAAGTTAAGAAAGCCTAGGGAAAATATGGATTTGTCAGTTAAAAACAGAGTAGGGGAGTTAGTAGATGGGGAGATGGAGGTATTGGGTAGATGGCGAGAATATTTTGAGGAACTTTTAAATGTTAAGGAAGAAACAGAGGCAGTAATTTCATGCACTGGTCAGGGAGGTATACCATCTTTTAGGAGTGAAGAAGAGCAGAATGTAAGTGTGGGGGAGGTACGTGAGGCATTACGTAAAATGAAAGGGGGTAAAGCAGCTGGAACTGATGGGATCATGACAGAAATGTTAAAAGCAGGGGGGGATATAGTGTTGGAGTGGTTGGTACTTTTGTTTAATAAATGTATGAAAGAGGGGAAGGTACCTAGGGATTGGCAGAGAGCATGTATAGTCCCTTTATATAAAGGGAAAGGGGACAAAAGAGACTGTAAAAATTATAGAGGAATAAGCTTACTGAGTATACCAGGAAAAGTGTACGGTAGGGTTATAATTGAAAGAATTAGAGGTAAGACAGAATGTAGGATTGCGGATGAGCAAGGAGGTTTTAGAGTGGGTAGGGGATGTGTAGATCAGGTGTTTACATTGAAGCATATATGTGAACAGTATTTAGATAAAGATAGGGAAGTTTTTATTGCATTTATGGATTTAGAAAAGGCATATGATAGAGTGGATAGAGGAGCAATGTGGCAGATGTTGCAAGTATATGGAATAGGTGGTAAGTTATTAAATGCTGTAAAGAGTTTTTATGAGGATAGTGAGGCTCAGGTTAGGGTGTGTAGAAGAGAGGGAGACTACTTCCCGGTAAAAGTAGGTCTTAGACAGGGATGTGTAATGTCACCATGGTTGTTTAATATATTTATAGATGGGGTTGTAAAGGAAGTAAATGCTAGGGTGTTTGGGAGAGGGGTGGGATTAAATTATGGGGAATCAAATTCAAAATGGGAATTGACACAGTTACTTTTTGCTGATGATACTGTGCTTATGGGAGATTCTAAAGAAAAATTGCAAAGGTTAGTGGATGAGTTTGGGAATGTGTGTAAAGGTAGAAAGTTGAAAGTGAACATAGAAAAGAGTAAGGTGATGAGGGTGTCAAATGATTTAGATAAAGAAAAATTGGATATCAAATTGGGGAGGAGGAGTATGGAAGAAGTGAATGTTTTCAGATACTTGGGAGTTGACGTGTCGGCGGATGGATTTATGAAGGATGAGGTTAATCATAGAATTGATGAGGGAAAAAAGGTGAGTGGTGCGTTGAGGTATATGTGGAGTCAAAAAACGTTATCTATGGAGGCAAAGAAGGGAATGTATGAAAGTATAGTAGTACCAACACTCTTATATGGGTGTGAAGCTTGGGTGGTAAATGCAGCAGCGAGGAGATGGTTGGAGGCAGCGGAGATGTCCTGTTTAAGGGCAATGTGTGGTGTAAATATTATGCAGAAAATTCGGAGTGTGGAAATTAGGAGAAGGTGTGGAGTTAATAAAAGTATTAGTCAGAGGGCAGAAGAGGGGTTGTTGAGGTGGTTTGGTCATTTAGAGAGAATGGATCACAGTAGAATGACATGGAAAGCATATAAATCTATAGGGGAAGGAAGGCGGGGTAGGGGTCGTCCTCGAAAGGGTTGGAGAGAGGGGGTAAAGGAGGTTTTGTGGGTAAGGGGCTTGGACTTCCAGCAAGCGTGCGTGAGCGTGTTAGATAGGAGTGAATGGAGACGAATGGTACTTGGGACCTGACGATCTGTTGGAGTGTGAGCAGGGTAATATTTAGTGAAGGGATTCAGGGAAACCGGTTATTTTCATATAGTCGGACTTGAGTCCTGGAAATGGGAAGTACAATGCCTGCACTTTAAAGGAGGGGTTTGGGATATTGGCAGTTTGGAGGGATATGTTGTGTATCTTTATATGTTTATGCTTCTAGACTGTTGTATTCTGAGCACCTCTGCAAAAACAGTGATAATGTGCGAGTGTGGTGAAAGTGTTGAATGATGATGAAAGTATTTTCTTTTTGGGGATTTTCTTTCTTTTTTGGGTCACCCTGCCTCGGTGGGAGACGGCCGACTTGTTTAAAAAAAAAAAAAAAAAATATATATATATATATATATTTTTTTTTATTTTATTATCACACCGGCCGATTCCCACCAAGGCAGGGTGGCCCGAAAAAGAAAAACTTTCACCATCATTCACTCCATCACTGTCTTGCCAGAAGGGTGCTTTACACTACAGTTTTTAAACTGCAACATTAACACCCCTCCTTCAGAGTGCAGGCACTGTACTTCCCATCTCCAGGACTCAAGTCCGGCCTGCCGGTTTCCCTGAATCCCTTCATAAATGTTACTTTGCTCACACTCCAACAGCACGTCAAGTATTAAAAACCATTTGTCTCCATATATATATATATATATATATATATATATATATATATATATATATATATATATATATATATATATATATATATATATATATATATATATATATATATATATATATATACATACATACATACATACATACATACATACATACATACATACATACACACATACAGTGGACCCCCGGGTTAACGATTTTAATCCGTGCAAGAGGGATAATTGTTATGCGAAATAATCGTTATGCGAATGAATTTTCCCCATAAGAAATAATGGAAATAAAATTAATCCGTGCAAGACGCCCAAAAGTATGAAAAAAATTTTTTTTTACCACATGAAATGTTAATTTTAATACACACAAACTGAAAAAGGCATGCACAATTAAATGACACTTACTTTTATTGAAGATCTGGTGATGATTGATGGGATGGGAGGAGGGGAGAGCATTATCTTCTTACTGTTTAGAAGGGGAATCCCCTTCCATTAGGACTTGAGGTAGTAAGTCCTTTTCTGGGGTTACTTCCCTTCTTTTTTTAATGCCACTAGGGCCAGCTTCAGAGTCACTGGACTTCTTTCGCACAAGATATCTGTCCATAGTGGCCTGTACCTCTCGTTCCTTTATGACTTGCCTAAAGTGTTTCACAACATTGTCAGTGTAATAATCACCAGCACGGCTTGCAATAGCTGTGTGAGGGTGATTTTCATCCATGAAGGTTTGCACTTCAAGCCACTTAGCACAGATTTCCTTTATCTTTGTAGTAGGCAACTTCTTCAATTTCTCTCTCCCCTCCTCTGAACCAGTTTCCCCAGGTCTGGCCTCTTGCTCTTGAAGTTGATCTATCAGCTCATCAGTGGTTAGTTCTTCATTGTCCTCCTCCACCAACTCTTCCACATCCTCCCCACTAACCTCCAACCCCAAGGACTTTCCCAATGCCACAATGGATTCCTCAACTGGCACAGGATTCTCAGGGTTAGCCTCAAACCCTTCAAAATCCCTTTTGTCTACACATTCTGGCCACAGTTTCTTCCAAGCAGAGTTCAAGGTCCTCTTAGTCACTTCCTCCCAAGCCTTACCTATAAGGTTTACACAATTGAGGATATTAAAGTGATCTCTCCAAAACTCTCTTAGAGTCGGTTGAGTTTCTGAGGTCATTACAAAGCACCTTTCAAACAGAGCTTTTGTGTACAGTTTCTTGAAGTTTGCAATAACCTGCTGGTCCATGGGCTGCAGGAGAGGCGTGGTATTAGGAGGCAAAAACTTCACCTTAATGAAGCTCATGTCCCCATAAAGTCGCTCTGCCACGTCTGTAGGATGACCAGGGGCATTGTCTAACACCAGGAGGCACTTAAGTTCTAATTTCTTTTCAGTTAGGTAATTTTTCACATTGGGGGCAAATGCATGGTGTAACCAGTTATAGAAAAATTCCCTAGTGACCCATGCCTTACTGTTTGCCCTCCACAGCACACACAAATTATCCTTGAGGACATTCTTTTGCCTGAACGCTCTGGGAGTTTCAGAGTGATACACTAATAAAGGCTTCACTTTGCAATCACCAGTAGCATTGGCACACATCAACAAAGTAAGCCTGTCTTTCATAGGCTTATGTCCTGGGAGTGCCTTTTCCTCCTGAGTAATGTAGGTCCTGCTTGGCATTTTCTTCCAGAACAGGCCTGTTTCATCACAATTAAACACTTGTTCAGGTTTCAGTCCTTCAGTTTCTATGTACTCCTTGAATTCCTGCACATATTTTTCAGCCGCTTTGTGGTCCGAACTGGCAGCCTCACCATGCCTTATCACACTATGGATGCCACTACGATTCTTAAATCTCTCAAACCAACCTTTGCTGGCCTTAAATTCACTCACATCATCACTAGTTGCAGGCATTTTTTTAATTAAATCCTCATGCAACTTCCTAGCCTTTTCACATATGATCGCTTGAGAGATGCTATCTCCTGCTAGCTGTTTTTCATTTATCCACACCAATAAGAGTCTCTCAACATCTTCCATCACTTGCGATCTTTGTTTCGAAAACACAGTTGAACCTTTGGCAAGAACAGCTTCCTTGATTGTCTTTCTGGTGCCCACAATAGTAGCGATGGTTGATTGGGGTTTCTTGTACAGCTTGACTAGGTCGGCTATACGCACTCCACTTTCATACTTATCAATTATCTCTTTCTTCATTTCTATGGTAATTCTTACCCTTTGAGGTGTAGGGTTGGCACTAGAAGCTTTCTTGGGGCCCATGGTCACTTATTTTCCAGAAACAGCACCGAAAATACTGTAATAATACGAAATATTCCGAGTGTATGCTTGGATGTTACCCCGGAGGCTGGCTGGTAAACAATGGGACGGCCGGCACATGTGAGGCTGGCTGAGGGCACATTGGACGCGTCTCGGACGAAAATCGGTAAGCGGGTTTTTAATCGGTATGCGCGGCAAAAATTTTGCGATAAAAGTAATCGGTATGCGGAAAAATCGCTATGTGATGCCATCGTTATGCGGGGGTCCACTGTATATATATATATATATATATATATATGTGTGTGTGTATGTATGTATATATATTATATATATATACACATACATACGTATATACATACATACATACATTGGACCCTCAACCAACGATATTAATCCGTTCCTGAGAGCTCATCGTTAGTCGAAATAATCATTAGTCAACCATACCCCCGGCCGGGATTGAACCCGCGGTCATAGAGTCTCAAAACTCCAGCCCGTCGCGTTAGCCACTAGACCAGCTAGCCACAATAAGATTCATCCAACTAGGTATATTTCTACACCATAGGAAAGTTAGCACAGGCACCTCTGTGACCACAAATGCAAGTTTTTACAGACGAATCTCCAGCTAGCGTGGCCGTGACGAACTCTAGCTCAAGTCCCTTCACTGCCGTCAACATGACTTAAGAAATCGTAATGACACGATTGCAATCGTGTCATTACGATTTCTTAAATCATTAGTCAAGTTAATTTTCCCCATAAGAAATAATGGAAATCAAATTAATCTGTTCCTGACACCCCAAAGTATTGAAAAAAAAAATTTTACCCCATGAAATATTAATTTTAATACACAAACTGAAGAAGACATGCACAGTTACATGACACTTACCGTTATTGAAGATCTGGTGGTGATTGATGGGATGGGAGAAGGGAAGAGTGTTGATGGTGTTAGTGTTTAGAAGGGGATTCCCCTTCCATTAGGACTTGAGGTGGCAAGTCCATTTCTGGGGTTACTTCCCTTCTTTTAATGCCACTAGGACCAGCTTGAGTCACTGGACCTCTGTCGCACAACATATCCTGTCCATAGAGGCCTGTACCTCCCATTCCTTTTTTACATTCCTAAAGTGTTTCACAAGATTGTCAGTGTAATAGTCACCAGCACAGCTTCCAATAGCTGTGTGAGGGTGATTTTCATCAAAAAAAGTTTGCACTTTAAGCCACATTGCGCACATTTCCATAATCTTTGAAGTAGGCAACTTCCTCAATTTCTCTATCCCTTCCTCCGGAGCAGTTTTCTCAGGTCTGGCCTCTTGCTGTTGAAGATGATCTAGCAGCTCATCAGTGGTTAGCTTGTCATTGTCCTCCTCCACCAACTCTTCCACATCCTCCCCACTAACCTCCAACCGCAAGGACTTCCCCAATGCCACAATGGATTCCTCAACTGGCATAGGATTCCCAGGGTTAGCCTCAAACCCTTCAAAATCCCTTTTGTCTACACATTCTGGCCACAGTTTCTTCCAAGCAGAGTTCAAGGTCCTCTTAGTCACTTCCTCCCAAGCCTTACCTGTCATGTTTACACAATTGAGGATGCTAAAGTGATCTCTCCAAAACTCTCTTAGAGTCATTTGAGTTTCTGAGGTCACTACAAAGCACCTTTCAAACATAGCTTTTGTGTAGAGTTTTTTGAAGTTTGCAATGACCTGCTGGTCCATGGGCTGCAGGAGAGGAGTGGTATTAGGAGGCAAAAACTTGACCTTAATGAAGCTCATTTCCACAGAAAGTCGCTCTGCCACGTCTGAAGGATGACCAGGAGTATTGCCTAATACCAGGAGGCACTTAAGGTCTAATTTATTTTCCAGGAGGTAATTTTTCACAATGGGGGCAAATGCATGGTGTAACCAGTCATAGAAAAAGTCCTTAGTGACCCATGCCTTACTGTTTGCTCACCACAGCACACACAAATTAGCCTTGAGGACATTATTTTTCCTGAACACACTGGGAGTTTCAGAGTGATACACCAATAAAGGCTTCACTTTGCAATCACCACTAGCATTAGCACACATCAACAGAGTAAGCCTGTCTTTCATAGGCTTATGTCCTGGGAGTGCCTTTTCCTCCTGAGTAATGTAGGTCCTGCTTGGCATTTTCTTCCAAAACAGGCCTGTTTCGTCACAATTAAACACTTGTTCAGGTTTCAGTCCTTCACTGTCTATGTACTCCTTGAATTCCTGCACATGTATTTTTCAGCCACTTTGTGGTCTGAACTGGCAGCCTCACCATGCCTTATCACACTATGTATGCCACTACGATTCTTAAATCTCTCAAACCAACCTTTGCTGGCCTTAAATTCACTCACATCACCACTAGTTGCAGGCATTTTTTTAATTAAATTGTCATGCAACTTCCTAGCCTTTTCACATATGATCGCTTGAGAGATGCTATCTCCTGCTATCTGTTTTTCGTTTATCCACACCAATAACAGTCTCTCAACATCTTCTATCGCTTGTGATCTCAGTTTCGAAAACATAGTTGCACCTTTGGCAAGAACAGCTTCCTTGATTGCCGTTTTCTTGGCCACAATAGTAGCAATGGTTGATTGGGGTTTTGTGTACAACCTGGCCAGCTCGGAGACACGCACTCCACTTTCATACTTAGCAATGATCTCTTTCTTCATATCCATAGTAATTCTCACCCTTTTTGCTGTAGGGTTGGCACTAGAAGCTTTCTTGGGGCCCATGGTGACTTATTTTGCAGGTGCAATCACTAAAAAGGCTTTGATAATATGAAATGTTCCGATTGTATGTTTGGATGGGACCGCAGTGGCTGGCTGGCTTGTAAACACTGGCACCCACGGGACAGGTGAGGCGCACTCAGGCCACATGTGGACGCATCTCGAACGGAACGAATCGCATTGGTCGAGTTTTTTAGCACTAGTCGAGGCAAAATTTTTATGTTAAAATGTATCACTAGTCGGATTTAACGTTATATGATGCCATCGTTGGTTGAGCGCTCGCGCGCCCACACACACACGCACACACGCACACGCACACGCACACACACACACACACACACACACACACACACACACACACACACACACACACACTCACTCTCTCTCACACTCTCTCTCACACTCACACTCTCTCACACTCACACTCTCTCACACTCTCTCACACTCACACTCTCTCACACTCTCACACACTCTCATGCTCTCTCTCACTCTCTCACACTCTCTCACACTCTCTCACACACACTCACACTCACACACCCACACACTCTCACACACTCTCACACTCTCACACACTCACACTCTCACACACTCTCACACACTCTCACACACTCTCACACACTCTCACACACTCTCACACACTCTCACACACTCTCACACACACTCACACTCTCACACACACACACACACACACACACACACACACACACACACACACACACACACACACACACACACACACACACACTCACACACACACACACACACACTCACACACACTCTCACACTCACACTCTCACTCTTTCTCTCACTCTTGCTCTTTCTCTCACTCACACTCTTTCTCTCACTCTCTCTCTCTCTCTCTCTCTCTCTCTCTCTCTCTCTCTCTCTCTCTTTTACGAGGCAAGGAAACAGGAGAAAAAAAATGGTTGAAAGCATCATGAAAGCAATAGGAGAGGACGACATAACCCAGCTGACAAATTTTCGGAGGATTGGGTGGTTTGCGAGGGGAAAAAAAGCGTCCAGTCAAAGTGATTTTCAAGGCAGAGTCAGCTCGAAACTGGATCCTGCAGGAGAAAGCATGCCTAAGGGACAGTCAGGCGTTCCGGAGTGTGTACCTCGACCGAGACAGAATATGTTGCAGGGAGGAATGGGAGGCAAGGAAGGTGGAGAGCAGGAGACATCAGGCCCACGTGGAAGAACAAACACAACCCCCTCCAGTACCACCCACAGAAGGAACACAATCATGGCAGTCCCAAAGCAATCAAACGACCTAACCCAAAACCCACTCAGTGTATCCTCTTCTCCCATCCCCCTCAGCACAAACCCTACCCCCACAGAAACCCACAGTAACCCACACATCCCCCTTTGCATAAACCCCACCCCCACAGTAACCCTCAGTAACCCACACATCCCCCTCAGCACAAACCCCACCCCTACAGAAACCCACAGTAACCCACACAATGTACCCTCTCCCCCCATCCCCCTCACCACAAACCCCACCCTCACAGTAACCCACAGCAACCCACACACTGTACCCTCTATCCCCATCCCCTCACCATAACCCCCACCCCCACTGCAACCCCCCATAGGCCCTCTTCCCCCCCCCACCCCCACTGAAACCCCAGATAGGCCCTCTGCCCCCACATCACAGACCCCACCCCCCACACCAACCTCCTATAGGCCCCTGCCAGGGCACCTGCTCCCCCTAACCCACCTCTCTCCCCAGACCACAGTTATTGAAAAGAAGTTGAAGGTTTGGTACACGAACGCAGATGGAATAACAAATAGGATAGAAGGAGCAGGGTGGAGGAGGGGTTGCACTACTGATAAAAATCCGGTGGGGATATCAAGAAATGGAAGGTATGGACGAGATTGGAGAAATGGATTACATAGTAGGTACAGTTCAGTCAGGGGAACACAAGGTAGTCATTGCAGTGATGTATAACCCACCATAGAACTGCAGGAGGCCAAGAGAGGAATATGGTGGACACTCTAGCTGAGGTGGCAAGAAGGGCTCACTCAAGTAGAGCAAAGTTACTGGCCATGGGCGACTTCAGTCACAGGGAGATTGATTGGGAAAACCTGGAGCCATGTGGGGGTCCCGAAACATGGAGAGCCAAGATGATGGATGTGGTGCTGGCAAATCTCATGCACCAACATGTTAGGGATACTACCAGAGAGAGAGAGAGGGGAGGATGAACCAGCAAGACTGGACCTCATGTTCACCCTGAGTAGCTCAGACATTGAGCACATCACATATGAAAGGCCCCTTGGAGCTAGTGACCATGTAGCTATGAGCTTTGAATACATCGTGGAGCTAAAAGTGGAGAGGGTAACAGGAGTAGAAAGGGAAAAGCTAAACTATAAAAGGGAAGACTACACAGGAATGAAGATCTTCCTGCAGGAGGTTCAGTGGGAACAGGAGTTGGTAGGAAAATCAGTAAACGAAATGATGGACTTTGTAACAACAAAATGCAAGGAGGCAGAGGAAAGGTTTGTTCCCAAGGGTAACAGAAATAATGGGAAGGACAGAACAAGCCTTTGGTTTACCCGAAGGTGCAGGGAGGCAAAAACTAAGTGCTCTAGAGAATGGAAAAAAGTACAGAAGGCAAAGGTCTCAGGAGAATAAAGAGATTAGTCGACGAGCCAGAAACGAGTATGCACAGATAAGGAGGGAGGCGCAGCGACAGTATGAAAATTACATAGCATCGAAAGTCAAGTCTGAAATTACTCTACAGCCACATCAGGAGGAAGACAACAGTCAAGGACCAGGTAATCAGCCTGAGGAAGGAAGGTGGGGAGCTCACAAGAAACGACCAGGAGGTATGTGAGGAGCTCAACATGAGATTTCAGGAAGTATTTACAGTGGAGGATGAAGGGACAGTGGGGTACAGCAACAAGGGATACACCAACAAGTGTTGATGAATTACACACAACTGAGGAGGAGGTGGAGAAGCTCCTAAGTGACCTTGATACCTCAAAGGCGGTGGGACCAGACAACATCTCTCCATGGATCCATAGAGAGGGAGCAGGGACACTACATGTGCCACTAACCAAAATCTTGAACACTTCCCTTGAAACTGGGCAACTACCTGAAGTATGGAAGAAGGCAAATGTAGTCCCCATCTTTAAGAAGAGAGACAGAAATAAAGCACTAAATTATAGACCAGTGTCACTGACATGTATAGTATGCAAAGTCTTGGAAAAGATTATCAGGAGGAGAGTGGTAGAGCACCTGGAGCGGAACAAGATTATAAACGACAGCCAGCATGGATTCATGGAAGGCAAATCCTGCGTCACAAACCTGCTAGAGTTTTATGACAAGGTAATTGAAGTAAGAAATGAGAGGGAGGGGTGGGTTGATTGCATTTTCTTGGACTGCAAGAAGGCCTTCGACACAGTTCCTCACAAAAGATTAGTACAGAAGCTAGAGGAACAGGCACGTATAACAGGAAGGGCACTGCAATGGATCAGAAAATACCTAACAGGGAGACAACAGCGAGTCATGGTCCGTGATGAGGTATCACAGTGGGCGCCAGTGACGAGCGGGTTCCCACAGGGGTCGGTCCTGGGACCAGTGCTATTCTTGGTATATGTGAACGACATGACAGAAGGGATAGACTCAGAAGTGTCCCTGTTTGCAGATGACGTGAAGTTAATGAGGAGAATTAAATCAGATGCGGACCAGACAGGTCTACAAAGAGACCTGGACAGGCTGGATGTGTGGTCCTGAAACTGGCTCCTAGAATTTAACCCTGCCAAATGCAAAGTCATGAAGATCGGAGGAGAGCAAAGAAGACCGCAGACAGAGTATAGGCTAGGAGGCCAAAGGCTGCAAACCTCACTCAAGGAGAAAGACCTAGGAGTGAGTATAATACCAAGTACATTGCCAGAATCACACATTAACCAGATAACTGCTGCGGCATATGGGCGCTTGGCAAACCTGAGAATAGCGTTCCGTTACCTCAGTAAGGAATCGTTCAAGACTATACACTGTGTACGTCAGGCCCATACTGGAGTACGCAGCACCAGTTTGGAACCCACATCTGGTCAAACATGTCAAGAAATTAGAGAAAGTGCAAAGGTTTGCAACAAGGCTATTTCCAGAACTAAGGGGTATGTCCTATGAAGTAAGGTTAAGGGAAATCGGTCTGACAACACTGAGGGACAGGAGGGTCAGGGGAGACATGATAACGACATATGAAATACTGAGGGCACTAGACAAGGTAGAGACAGGATGTTCCAGAGGTGGGACACAGAAACAAGGGGTCACAACTGGAAGCCGAAGACTCAGATGAGTCAAAGGGATGTTAGGAAGTATTTCTTCAGTCATAGAGTAGTTAGGAAGTGGAATAGCCTGGCAAGCGATGTAGTGGAGGCAGGAACTATACATAGTTTTAAGACGAGGTATGATAAAGCTCATGGAGCAGGGGGAGAGAGGACCTAGTAGCGGTCGGTGAAGAGGCGGGACCAGGCTGAGTCTGACCCTCCCTGCAACCACAATTAGGTGAGTAACACACACACACACACACACACACACACACACACACACACACACACACACACACACACACACACACACACACACACACACACACTCTCACTCTCTCTCCTCTCACTCACTCTACTCCTCCCACTCACTCCACTCTCACTCTCTCACTCTCACTCTCTCCACTCACTCTCACTCCTCTCACTCCTCCACTCCTCGCTTCTCACTCACTCTCGCTCTCTCAGCTCTCACTCTCTCTCTCTCTCTCTCTCTCTCTCTCTCTCTCTCTCTCACTCTCTGTCTCTATCTCTGTCTCTCTCTCTCTCTCTGTCTCTCTCTCTCTCTCTCTCTCTCTGTCTCTCTCTCTCTCTCTCTCTCTCTCTCTCTCTCTCTGTCTCTCTCTCTCTCTCTCTGTCTCTCTCTCTCTCTCTCTCTCTCTCTCTCTCTCTCTCTCTGTCTCTCTCTCTCTCTCTCTCTCTCTCTCTCTCTCTCTCTCTCTCTCTCTCTCTCTCACAGGGGTTTGACAGGTTAAGGATCCCTAGCTTTATTGACAGCTATTTACAGGTTAAGGATTCCTAACTTTATTGGCGCGAAGGCTGTTACCTACATCAGCTCATTTGAAAGCATTTTTATTGTTATGAGACATACAAGTAGGAAACAGGATGAAGTTGGAGCCATCTGTGGGCCAGCATTTTCATTTGATCAACTGACTTTATCTCGTTGACATTATGCTGTACGAATGTGTTCCATACTTGAGTCATCCTGGGTATGTATGATCTCAGATGGAGTGATGTTCTGGAGAAGGGTACAGCCAGAGTGAAGTTGCTGCTTTCTGCCCGTCTTGTGGCATAAAGCTTGTTTCACGCTGTCCTCCAATCGTGGATCCAAGTGTGGTATTTTGACAATATTGGCCTTGTACATAACAGTAAGGCCACCTACATCCCTCCTATGTTGAAGGCTCTGCTGAAATGACAGATCTATCCAGGATGGGTCCAGGCGAGAGATGAGACGTCTTGCTCTGTTCTCTACTCTGTCAAGCAGTCACAGATGAGAGGGGGAGCAGGCAAACCAAGAAAGTGGAGCATACTCAAGGTGCTAGCGTACTTGTGCCTCATACAGGATCTTGCAACCCCTACTGTCAAGCAGATGGGAATCTGCGAAGTGCTGTAAGCTTCTACTGCCTTGCCTTTGCATTTGGGATTTACAACATGGTTCTTCATGGTTAGTTTGGAGTCAAATTTCACCCCAAGGATATCAACTTCTTCTCCAGGTGCCAACATCCTCCCATTCATCCTTACTACTGCTCCAGCATTACCATCATGGTGCCTAGAGACGATCATCATTTGCGTTTTCTCAGGTGCAAATGTTACTTGCCATCTATTTCCCCAAGCTGATATAGCTCTCAGCTGGTGATTGATGTAAGCTTAGAGCAGCTGGCATTTCTTCTCTTGGATAAGTGAATGTCAGTGTACAGTCGTCTGCATATGCATGTGATTCTGGGATGAGATGAAGAAGGTCGTTGAAGTAGACATTCCATAACAATGGACCCAGCACGCTTCCTTGGAACACTTGCCCCAATAGGATGTCTTGCTGATTCCGTTCCATTGAGAACTACACTTAGAGATCTACCGTGAAGGTAATCACTGAGGAGACATAGCGTAGAGCCTGCAATTCCCAGTGCTTGAAGTTTTGCTAAGAGGCCCTGGTGCCACACCCGGTCGAAAGCGCCAGCAATGTCCAGTGCTACCACACAGCTGACTTTGGATTCATCCAGTGACTGGTGCCACTTAGTGGAGAGGTTTAACAACAGATCAGCAGCAGAGTAACCTTTCCTGAAGCCGTATTGACAATCACAAAGTAGTGAGTGGTAGTCAAAAAACTCTGTCATTTGTCTTGAGATTATTGTCTCAAGGATCTTACCAGTGATTGACAGGAGTGACACTGGTCTGTAGTTGCTGATTTCTGCTCTGCTCTTCTTTTTGTGAACAGGGACTACATTTGCCTCTTTCCATAGAGAGGGCCATTTACACTGTACTAGGCAGTGCTGAAAGATGTGAGTTAGAGGTGCTGCTAGTGCTGCTGGTGCTGCTCTCTCTCTGTCTGTCTCTCTGTCTCTCTCTCTCTGTCTCTCTCTCTGTCTCTCTGTCTCTCTGTCTCTCTCTCTGTCTGTCTCTCTCTCTCTCTCTCTCTCTCTCTCTCTCTCTCTCTCTCTCTCTCTCTCTCTCTCTCTCTCTCTCTCTGTCTCTCTCTCTCTCTCTCTCTCTCTCTGTCTCTCTCTGTCTCTCTCTCTCTCTCTCTCTCTCTCTCTCTCTCTCTCTCTCTCTCTCTCTGTCTCTCTCTCTCTCTCTGTCTCTCTCTCTCTCTCTCTGTCTCTCTCTGTCTCTCTCTCTCTCTCTCTCTCTCTCTCTCTGTCTCTCTCTGTCTCTCTCTCTCTCTCTCTCTGTCTCTCTCTCTGTCTCTCTGTCTGTCTGTCTGTCTCTCTCTCTCTCTCTCTCTCTCTCTCTCTCTCTCTCTCTCTCTCTCTCTCTGTCTCTCTCTGTCTCTCTGTCTCTCTGTCTCTCTCTCTGTCTCTCTCTCTGTCTCTCTCTCTGTCTCTCTCTCTGTCTCTCTCTCTGTCTCTCTCTCTGTCTCTCTCTCTGTCTCTCTCTCTGTCTCTCTCTCTCTCTGTCTCTCTCTCTGTCTCTCTCTCTCTCTCTCTCTCTCTCTCTCTCTCTCCATCGTGAAAAAATTCACCCAGATCATAACTGTCTTGTTTGTGTTAGATAAATCATCGAGAGTGCACAAAGTCATCATTGCTTGTTAGTTCATAGGTATCAGATATACTCCTAATGATTTCTTCTGCAACCATACAAAGAGCTCTGTCATTCTGAGGAAATTTTTCCCATTGAGCATCTTTGGTACTCCAGAAAACACATGTTGCATGACTGCTAAGCCACTCTCCACCATTAATGTGCCAACAGACACACTGAATCTCATTAATAAAGGCATGCCTCCAAATCTCAATACGTCAGAAAATTTGTCAGGATACACCCACATTACCTGAAGAACACCTGGGTACAATTGCTGGTCACAAGTAAATACGGTCACCTCCTGCCCTGCATGTCTTTGTACAATGCATTACTTGTACTACATGTACGAAATACAGCTTTTATAAGTGTAATTGCAGGTGCTTGTTTTGCTCTAATTATCTGTGGAGTTCAGAATGTTTTTATTTATTGATTGGTGCAGGTAACATTTGTTTGAATATGCTTTCCTCCAGCTACATTGAACTTACTGGATCTGCCAGAACAGTTGTATTTCCACTTAAAATAACACTTGTTTTCCATCTTGATAACTTGTATACTTCACCTGAAAACTAAAGAGGAAAAAATTATTTTTAATTTTGGTCCAAATCTATCTTTTTGTAAAAAATTCCAGATGGCAGCCAATGTCACTTGAATATGGCATTATTCTAGACCTTTCTTAGTATTCAGTAAGTGTTCCTGAAGTATTCTTTCAAAAATAAAAAACTGTCCACATCTGACCATTAGATGAAAAATTATTTAAATTATATACATGTAACTCAAGATGGCAGCCATTGCCATCTTGAATTACACAAGCTGTCTGAGAACAGAAGAACATTACCTGCCATCTCTTGAATAATACCCACCCTGCCTCAGTGGGAGATGGCCGACGTGTTGTTGAAAAATTTTACTAATTCTTTTTTTTTAATGTGCTAGCTGTCTCCCACCAAGGTACAGTGACGGTCAAAAAAAAAAAAAAAAATTCCCCATCACTTGCACTATCACCGTCTTGACAAAGGTGCACAGATACATAAATTTAGATGCCCCTCTAAACAGCAGGTATCCTAAACCCCTCCTTTAGAGTTCAGGCATTGTACCTCCCACCTCTAGGACTCATTTCCAGCTAACCAGTTTCCCTGAATCCCTTCACAAAATATTACCTTGTAGATAGTAAGCTGGTAGACAGCAACCACTCAGGGAGGTACTGCTGTCCTGTAATTGTGTTACACAATGGTAGGAGTGCTGATGTCTTTTTTGTCTCATAAATCTGCAAGATAACAGGTATATCTTGCTACTTCCACCAAGGTCACACTTCACATGCATATACACATATATGTATACACACAGGAATAGGTTGGGTAAAACCAAACTACAAAAGGGGGGACTACTCAGGCATGAGGAACTTCCTGCAAGACATTCAGTGGGAGAGAGAACTGACAGGAAAACCAGTACAAGAAATGATGGACTGTGTGACAACAAAATGCAAGGAGGCAGAGGAGAGGTTTATTCCCAAGGGAAACAGAAATAATGGGAAGAACATAATGAGTCCTTGGTTCACCCAAAGGTGTAGGGAGGCAAAAACTAGGTGTACTAGAGAATGGAAAAGGTACAGAAGACAAAGAACTCAGGAAAATAAAGAGATTAGCCGAAGAGCCAGAAACAAATATACACAAATAAGAAGGTAGTAGGTTGGTAGACAGCAACCACCCAGGGAGGTACTACCGTCCTGCCAAGTGAGTGTAAAACGAAAGCCTGTAATTGTTTTACATGATGGTAGGATTGCTGGTGTCTTTTGTCTGTCTCATAAATATGCAAGATTACAGGTACGTCTTGCTACTTCTACTTACAATTAGGTCACACTACACATACATGTACACGTTTATTTATACACACTCATCTGAATTTTCTTTGATTTTATCTTAATAGTTCTTGGTCTTATTACTTTTCCTCTTATATCCATGGGGAAGTGGAATAAAAATCTTTCCTCCGTAAGCCATGCGTGTTGTAAAAGTCAACTAAAATGCCGGGAACAATGGGCTAGTAACCCCTTTTCCTGTAAAGATTACTAAAAAGAATAAGAAGAAGAAAATTGTCAAAGTGGGAAGTCTGAATGTGCGTGGATGTTGTGCAAATGATAAGAAAGAGATGATTGTGGATGTTATGAATGAGAAGAAACTGGATGTCCTGGCTTTAAGTGAAACAAAGCTGAAGGGGGTGGGAGAGTTTCAATGGAGAGGAATAAATGGGATTAGGTCAGGGGTTTCAAATAGAGTTAGAGCTAAAGAAGGAGTAGCAATAATGTTGAAGGATAAGCTATGGCAGGAAAAGAGGGACTACAAATGTATAAATTCAAGGATTATGTGGAGTAAAGTAAAGATTGGATGTGAAAAGTGGGTTATAGTAAGCGTGTATGCACCTGGAGAAGAGAGAAGTGTAGAGGAGAGAGAGAGATTCTGGGAAATGTTGAGTGAATGCGTGGGGAGTTTTGAATCAAGTGTGAGAGTAATGGTGGTTGGGGATTTCAATGCTAAAGTGGGTAAAAATGTTATGGAGGGAGTAGTAGGTAATTTTGGGGTGCCAGGGGTAAATGTAAATAGGGAGCCTTTAATTGAGCTATGTGTAGAAAGAAATTTGGTAATAAGTAATACATATTTTATGAAAAAGAGGATAAATAAATATACAAGGTATGATGTAGCACGTAATGAAAGTAGTTTGTTAGATTATGTATTGGTGGATAAAAGGTTGATGGGTAGGCTCCAGGATGTACATGTTTATAGAGGGGCAACTGATATATCGGATCATTATTTAGTTGTAGCTACAGTTAGAGTAAGAGGTAGATGGGAAAAGAGGAAGGTGGAAACAACAAGTAAGAGGGAGGTGAAAGTGTATAAACTAAGGGAGGAGGAAGTTCGGGCGAGATATAAGCGACTATTGGCAGAAAGGTGGGCTAGTGCAAAGATGAGTAGTGGGGGGGTTGAAGAGGGTTGGAATAGTTTTAAAAATGCAGTATTAGAATGTGGGGCAGAAGTTTGTGGTTATAGGAGGGTGGGGGCAGGAGGAAAGAGGAGTGATTGGTGGAATGATGAAGTAAAGGGTGTGATAAAAGAGAAAAAGGTAGCTTACGAGAGGTTTTTACAAAGCAGAAGTGTTATAAGAAGAGCAGAGTATGTGGAGAGTAAAAGAAAGGTGAAGAGAGTGGTGAGAGAGTGCAAAAGGAGAGCAGATGAAAGAGTGGGAGAGGCACTGTCAAGAAATTTTAATGAAAATAAGAAAAAATTTTGGAGTGAGTTAAACAAGTTAAGAAAGCCTAGGGAAAGTATGGATTTGTCAGTTAAAAACAGAGTAGGGGAGTTAGTAGATGGGGAGAGGGAGGTATTAGGTAGATGGCGAGAATATTTTGAGGAACTTTTAAATGTTAAGGAAGAAAGGGAGGCGGTAATTTCATGCATTGGCCAGGGAGGTATACCATCTTTTAGGAGTGAAGAAGAGCGGAATGTAAGTGTGGTGGAGGTACGTGAGGCATTACGTAGAATGAAAGGGGGTAAAGCAGCTGGAACTGATGGGATCATGACAGTAATGTTAAAAGCAGGGGGGGATATAGTGTTGGAGTGGTTGGTACTTTTGTTTAATAAATGTATGAAAGAGGGGAAGGTACCTAGGGATTGGCGGAGAGCATGTATAGTCCCTTTATATAAAGGGAAAGGGGACAAAAGAGATTGTAAAAATTATAGAGGAATAAGTTTACTGAGTATACCAGGAAAAGTATACGGTAGGGTTATAATTGAAAGAATTAGAGGTAAGACAGAATGTAGAATTGCGGACGAGCAAGGAGGCTTCAGAGTGGGTAGGGGATGTGTAGATCAAGTGTTTACATTGAAGCATATATGTGAACAGTATTTAGATAAAGGTAGGGAAGTTTTTATTGCATTTATGGATTTAGAAAAGGCATATGATAGAGTGGATAGAGGAGCAATGTGGCAGATGTTGCAAGTATATGGAATAGGTGGTAAGTTACTAAATGCTGTAAAGAGCTTTTATGAGGATAGTGAGGCTCAGGTTAGGGTGTGTAGAAGAGAGGGAGAATACTTCCCAGTAAAAGTAGGTCTTAGACAGGGATGTGTAATGTCACCATGGTTGTTTAATATATTTATAGATGGGGTTGTAAAAGAAGTAAATGCTAGGGTGTTCGGGAGAGGGGTGGGATTAAATTATGGGGAATCAAATTCAAAATGGGAATTGACACAGTTACTTTTTGCTGATGATACTGTGCTTATGGGAGATTCTAAAGAAAAATTACAAAGGTTAGTGGATGAGTTTGAGAATGTGTGTAAAGGTAGAAAGTTGAAAGTGAACATAGAAAAGAGTAAGGTGATGAGGGTATCAAATGATTTAGATAAAGAAAAATTGGATATCAAATTGGGGAGGAGGAGTATGGAAGAAGTGAATGTTTTCAGATACTTGGGAGTTGACGTGTCGGCGGATGGATTTATGAAGGATGAGGTTAATCATAGAATTGATGAGGGAAAAAAGGTGAGTGGTGCGTTGAGGTATATGTGGAGTCAAAAAACGTTATCTATGGAGGCAAAGAAGGGAATGTATGAAAGTATAGTAGTACCAACACTCTTATATGGATGTGAAGCTTGGGTGGTAAATGCAGCAGCGAGGAGACGGTTGGAGGCAGTGGAGATGTCCTGTCTAAGGGCAATGTGTGGTGTAAATATTATGCAGAAAATTCGGAGTGTGGAAATTAGGAGAAGGTGTGGAGTTAATAAAAGCATTAGTCAGAGGGCAGAAGAGGGGTTGTTGAGGTGGTTTGGTCATTTAGAGAGAATGGATCAAAGTAGAATGACATGGAAAGCATATAAATCTATAGGGGAAGGAAAGAGGGGTAGGGGTCGTCCTCGAAAGGGTTGGAAAGAGGGGGTAAAGGAGGTTTTGTGGGTGAGGGGCTTGGACTTCCAGCAAGCGTGCATGAGCGTGTTAGATAGGAGTGAATGGAGACGAATGATACTTGGGACCTGACGATCTGTTGGAGTGTGAGCAGGGTAATATTTAGTGAAGGGATTCAGGGAAACCGGTTATTTTCATATAGTCGGACTTGAGTCCTGGAAATGGGAAGTACAATGCCTGCACTTTAAAGGAGGGGTTTGGGATATTGGCAGTTTGGAGGGATATGTTGTGTATCTCTATACGTATATGCTTCTAAGCTGTTGTATTCTGAGCACCTCTGCAAAAGCAGTGATAATGTGTGAGTGTGGTGAAAGTGTTGAATGATGATGAAAGTATTTTCTTTTTGGGGATTTTCTTTCTTTTTTTTTTTTGGGTCACCCTGCCTCGGTGGGAGACGGCCGACTTGTTGAAAAAAAAAAAAAAAAAAAATGAAGGGAGGCTCAGCGACAATATGAAAATGACATAGCATCGAAAGTCAAGTCCAACCCAGAGCTGTTGTATAGCTACATCAGGAGGAAAACAACAGTCAAGGACCAGGTAATCAGACTGAGGAAGGGTGATGGGGAGTTCACAAGAAATGACTGAGAGGTATGTGAGGAACTCACAAGATTTAAAGAAGTATTTACAGTGGAAACTGGTAGGACCCCAGGAAATCAGAACAGGGAGGTACACCAACAAGTGCTGGATGAGGTACACATAACCAAGGAGGAGATGAAGAACCTGCTATGTGAACTTGACACCTCAAAGGTGGTGGGACCAGACAACATCTCTCCGTGGGTTCTTAGAGAGGGAGCAGAGATGCTGTGTGTGCCATTAACAAAGATCTTCAACATATCTATTGAAACTGGGCAACTCCCTGAGGTATGGAAGATGGCAAATGTAGTCCCAATTTTTAATAAGGGAGACAGACATGAGGCATTAAACTACAGACCTGTGTCACTAACGTGTATAGTATGCAAAGTCATGGAGATGATCATTAGGAGGAGAGTGGTGGAGCACCTGGAAAGAAACAAGTGTATAATCGACAACCATCACAGTTTCAGGGAAGGAAAATCTTGTGTCACAAACCTACTGGAGTTTTATGACAAGGTGACAGAAGTAAGACAAGAAAGAGAGGGGTGGATCGACTGCATTTTCTTGGATTGCAAGAAGGCCTTCAACACAGTTCCTCACAAGAGGTTACTGCAAAAGCTAGAGGATCAGGCACACATAACAGGAGAGGCACTGCAATGGATCAGAGAATACCTGACAGGGAGGCAACACCAAGTCATGGTACGTGACGAGGTGTCAGAGTGGGTGCCTGTGGCAAGCGGGGTTCCACAGGGGTCAGTCCTAGGACCTATGCTGTTTTTGGTATATGTGAATGCCATAATGGAAGGGATAGACTCAGAAGTTTGCAGATGATGTGAAGTTAATGAGAAGAATCAAATTGGTCGAGGATCAGGCAGGACTACAAAGAGACCTGGACAGGCTACAAGCCTGGTCCAGCAACTTGCTCCTTGAGTTTAACCCTGCCAAATGCAAACTCATGAAGATTGGGGAAGGGCAAAGAAGACCGCAGATAGAGTATAGTCTAGGTAGCCAAAGACTGCAAACCTCACTCAAGGAAAAAGAGCTTTGGGTGAGTTTAATACTGAGCACATGTCCTGAGGCACACAACAATCAGATAACTGTTGCAGCATACAGGCATCTGGCAAACCTATGGATAGCAGTTCCGATACCTCAGTAAGGAATTGCTCAAGACCCTGTACACCATATATGTCAGACAAATATTGGAGTATGCAGCACCAGTTTGGAGTCCACACCTGGTCAAGCATGTCAAGAAATTAGAGAAAGTGCAAAGGTTTGGAACAAGACTAGCCCCAGAGCTAAGGGGATTGTCCTACGAAGAAAGGTTGAGGGAAATCGGCCTGATGACACTTGAGGACAGGAGGGTCAGGGGAGACGTGATAACGACATATAAAATACTGCACGGAATAGACAAGGTGGACAAAGACGGGATGTTCCAGAGATGGGACACAGAAACAAGAGGTCACAATTGGAAGTTGAAGACTCAGATGAATCAAAGGGATGTTAGGAAGTATTTCTTCAGTCATAGAGTAGTCAGGCAGTGGAATAGCCTAGGAAGTGACGTAGTGGAGGCAGGAACCATACATAGTTTTAAGACGAGGTTTGATAAAGCTCATGGAGCAGGGAGAGAGAGGACCTAGTAGCAATCAGTGAAGAGGTGGGGCCAGGAGCTATGAATCGACCCCTGCAACCACAAATAGGTGAGTGTACACACTTGAGTATTCTTTTTTTCTTAGTAGTTCCTGTTCTTATTATTTCCTTCCATATCCATGGGGATGTGGGATAAGAATCTTCCTCAATAGGCCATGTGTGTTGTAAAAGCAGACTAAAATGCTGGGAGCAATGGGCTAATAAGCCCTTCTCCTATATAGATTACTAAAACTAAAAATAATTTTACTAATATCACTAATAAAAAAATTAAGACCTCAAAACTAGGTTCATTGGGGGGGGGGGGAATTGTCTGCAGGACTTTGTCCAACTGTGAGTAACCATTTCACTGTCCAGACACCCGAAATTAATCACTTCACTTGGTTTAGCGCTTCTTTTTTATTATAATAATAATAATTCACTGGCCGTGCCATAGTACTACTTGATGAGCTCACCTCAATCAGATAAGCTATGAGCGGTAAATTTGGGCCTAGATATGAGAGAATGGGTCTATGCAGTAAGTCTGCCTGCTACCTGGAGGGTATTCCGGGGATCTGCGTCCCCTCGGCCTGGTCTACAACCAGGCCTCCATGTGGATCAGGGCCTGACCAACCAGGCTGTAACTGCTGGTCACATGTAGTCTAACACATGAACCACAGCACAGCTGATCCTGCACTGACTAAGTATCTGTCCACCATATATGTAAAAAAAAATCCTGCAGCATGCAGTGCATAATGAGAAAAAAACTGCGACTGTGTTTTTGGTTTCAAACGGTGATTTTGCGGTGTCGGATTTGAGTCCTGGAGATGGGAAGTACAGTGTCTGCACTCTGAAGGAGGGGTGTCAGTGTTACAGTTTTATAACTGTAGTGTAAGCTTGCCTCTGGCAAGACAGTGATGGAGTGAATGTTGATGAAAGTTTTTTCTTTTTCGGGCCACCCTGCCTTGGTGGGTGAAGGCCGATGTGTTAATAAAAAAAAATTGCGGTGTATTTTCATGTGGTTTTTATGGTTGTATTCTCAGTTTCTTGGTCTCATTTGATAGAATGGAAGATATAATACACAAATAGAGATGATTTTGTTTGGTATTGGGACTGAAAATACCTTGAAATTGAGCTCAAAGTAGCAGGAATGTTCAATTTTTCTGACATTCAAGAAAAACAAATCACATCATTTGTTTAATTCATGTCCAGCTGGTGGGTCTGATATGCATTCACAAATGCCCTGATATTATTTATGCAATTATTACAATATTGCATAACAGTAAATCTTCTATTTTTTGTGTGAATAAAAATTTTTCGTGTGAATAAAATATCAAAATGGAATTCATGTGTAAAGCCTGAGAACATAACTAATGAGCAGAGGAAATGTTATTTTAGTGCTAGGAATGCTTGCATTGTTTATTCTGGACCCTATTTTGAAATTTAAATATTTTGAACCATGTGAAATTGGCCAAATTACCGATTTCCAGTCACTTTATTGGGTAAACAAACCATACCACGGGTGGGGTTTGAACCCGCAGTCAGAGAATCTCAAAACTCCAGACCGTCACGTTAGCCACTGAACCAGCTAGCTTCAATAAGATTCATCCAACTAGGTACAGTGGACCCCTGGTTAACGATATTTTTTCACTCCAGAAGTATGTTCAGGTGCCAGTACTTACCGAATTTGTTCCCATAAGGAATATTGTGAAGTAGATTAGTCCATTTCGGACCCCCAAACATACACGTGCAAACGCACTTACATAAATACACTTACATAATTGGTCGCATTCGGAGGTGATCGTTATGCGGGGGTCCACTGTATAGGAAGGTCAGCATAGGCACCACTGTGACCCCAGTTGCACATTTTTACAGACGAATCTCCTGCTAGTATGGCCGTGATGAACCCTAGCTCAAGTCCCCTCAAAGCCATCAGCATGACTCACGAAATCGTAATGACACGATTGCTAAAAAACCATACCACGGGTGGGGTTTAAACCCGCGGTCAGAGAGTCTCAAAACTCCAGACCGTCGCGTTAGCCACTGGGCCAGCTAACTTCAATAAGATTCATACAACTAGGTATATTTCTACACCATAGAAAGGTTAGCATAGGCACCACTGTGACCACAAATGCAAGTTTTTACAGACATATCTCCCGCTAGCATGGCCGTGATGAACTCGAGCTCAAGTCCCCTCAAAGCCGTCAACATGACTCAGCCCAGTGACTAACGTGACGGTCTGGAGTTTTGAGACTCTGACTGTGGGTTCAAACCCCACCCATGGTATGTTTTTTTTTTTATTTGCCTAAAATGGGACAAGGCATTGTCATTGAACATGTTGCAGACATGGCTTGCAACTCATTCCACCTTGCACACATGTCCTTAATCACTAAAGAAGGCACATTCTCCCCTCTCTCTTCCTCGTCTGAAGCAGCTTCCTCAGCTGTCTTCTTCAAGGGGGGCTCCTTGGCGTGGTGAAGAGGCTCTTGGTCTGAGGAATTAGACCTGTTGGTCTCCTTCCTCAGACCAAACCTAATTACCCCCCAATCCCCCCTTCCCTATCCCATCCTCCCTTTTTCCTTTCCTCCTCCCCCCCAATCCCTCCCTTATTCCCTTCCTCTTTTTGGCCTTTGGGATTCGTCCCACAGGCCTACTGGTTCCTAGGTAGGGGGAAGGGTACCGGGGTCAATCCAATTCCGTTGAGGTTCTTGGCGGTGGTGTAGTTTGCCGTGGAATCTGGATCACCTGGGAATATCCCGTTCCCTCTCCGGTCTTCCAAGGGGTGGCTTTGGGTGTCTTTCGGGCGACGGGTGTATCTCTGGAGGCCACCTTTCGGATTCCGGGGATGGTGGCCAAAGAAGGTATGCTTTGTGGCAGATATCCAGCCGCCCTCTCTTTTGTCCACCAAGGTAGCTCGACAGATGTGAGGTTGCTATCCTGGATTGCTGGTTTACTGGCATGAAGGGTAGGGTATGGCACGAGTTCCATGCTGCATCTGCACTTGCGGTGTTGAGGTCCTCTTGGGCATGGAGGGTGATTTCCGGCCCTTTCATTCCTCCTAGGAACTATTCCTCCCCGTTCCCGCTTTTTTTTTTTTTTTTTTTCTCTCTTTTCTTTTCTTTTAAAAACAAAAAGAAAGAAGTAACCTAACCATGGAAGCCCTAGTCCATGAACCTGCTACCCCCGGGCCCCTTACTGGTACCGCACCCCGTTCTGACTTTGCCTCGTTTTTTGACCACTCTTTGGACACTCCTGATGCCCCTGTACCTCTTGCTGGTGCTGTTTCATCACCAGCTTCAGGTACCAGGGTCTCGACTGACTCCTCCGATTTGTCTGACCTCCGCCCTCCTTTGACTATGCTTCCTGCCTCTCTCTCTACGGTGTGGTGATTTTCGAATCGCCAGCCCGTCCCATGTCGGACCAACTCTAGTCCCACTTCTAAATGCCAACGACAATCTCCTGATGATGTTACTTCTTTACCTTCCCATTCTACTCGGAAAAAACCGACATGTCATGCACTCCCTCTCCACGCTCAGTTTCGGACCGCACAGTGGACTAAATTCTTTACTTTATAACCGACTTCTTCTATTGCCTATCTTTCCGACCATAGTATTGGCAAAGCGCTCCTATGCCATGTTGGTAGAGATACCTCCTTTCATGCTCTCAAGAGTGGTACGCGCATCGTCACTGTCCAGAATGCTACCCAAGCTCATGATCTTTCTCTCCTTTTACATATTGACACTATTCCTATCACTATTGAAAAACATCATTCCCTCAATTCTTGTAGTGGTACTGTCATTCTGCCCCATACCATAGTCCAACAGAATTTCCGGACATGTGGCAATGACATTCTTGAACAGCTGGAACTCTAAGATTTCCCAATCTTCAAAGTAGACACTTATGTCCTTCCTGCCCACGGGCAGAGACGATACCCTTGCAATGTGGCTCAATTAAATTTTGACAGCCGTGAACTCCCATCTTCTGTTTATGTAGCTGGACATCAGTTGGAAGTTCGAAAGGTGATCCCTACACCGCAGCAGTGTAGAAATTGCTGGCGATTTCGTTACCCAGCAAAATATTGCAGATCTATAGCCGAATGCCCAGTCTGTGGTGCCGATGACCATACTAATACGTCTTGCAGTCAACCACCCTCTTGCCTTAATTGTCATGAGGCTCACCCTTCGTACTCTCGCCGTTGCCAGGTCTACTTAAATGAGCGTGATATCCGTTGTTTCAAAGAGGCAGAAGGTTTCCCTTATGCTATGGCAGTTTCTCATCTCCGCCTCCAAGGGAAACTGCCCCGTGTTTCTTATTCCCGTGTTTCCAAACGTCCCCCCACTTCTGGGGTCCCATCTTGTGCAGCCTCCTCTATGGTTACCCCTCCCATAGCCACTCCTGCCCTGGGCTCAGACGTCCCTACTACATCACCTCAGTCTGTTCTCACATCTTCGCGTCCTTCCTCACAAGCCCCGGCATCGACAAGACCTCGTACGACACCTTCTACCAATCGCCCCTTTACTTCTCAGAAGTCAAAAAAATCCCCATTGCTCAAATCTTCTTTGCCCTCTACTTCCCTTCTTCCACCTCCGCATTTTACCTTTCCAGTCTCTGTGCCTAGTTCTTCCCCTCTCGCTGGCTCTATTACAAGTGTGGAGGTTCACCCTCCTCCTCATACTGTGCCTTCCACCCCTGTCCCCTCCCAAATTTCTCCCTCTTCTGCCACCTCCCAGGTTTCTGCCTCTTCTGTCCCCTCCCACACTTCTCCAGTCCCCTACACTCTTTCGTCCCCCCCCACTACTTTGGTACAGTCCATTACTGTCCCAATCTTTACTCGCCCCCCTCCTTCTATCTCCAATATTGTCTCCCATACATCTGAATTCAGAAACACTTGAAGCCATTTCAGAATATATTGCAGAGACTAAACCTTCAATGGACACTGATCCACCTCCTGTTCCTTCTCTTCCCTCCCCTCAATCTCCACAACTTTCTTCGCAACGCTCCGTTCCTTCGCTGCCTAAACATTTTCCGATGCCACCGCACATAGACTTTTCTAACCCCCTCTAGCCCGAAGGTGCCCTTACCTGCAGATCCCTAGTATTTTCCTCGTTGCCAATCATGGCCTATTTACAGTGGAATATCTGCGGCCTCGGGTAATCGGAGTGAGCTTCAGATGCTGCTTTCCCGGTTTTCCCCTGTTGGTGTTTGCTTTCAAGAACAAAAATTACACTCGGCTGTTTTCCAACCCATCTCGGGCTATAATTTATTGTATTCTTCGGATCCTTTTTCTGATGGAACCTTTAATGAAAGTGCCCTTCTTCTACGCAATGATATTCCGTACCGTCCACTGTTTGTTCATACCTCGCTGCATTACACTGTCGCCTGTATCCACTTGAATAAGTGGTTTACAATATGTTCTTCATATCTCTCTCCTTCTCGGGCATTATCTATCCCAGATTTTGTCTTTCTTGTTTCGTCCTTACCACCACCACTTCTGTTACTTGGCAGTTTTAATGCCCACCATTTCCTCCGGGGGGGTTTCATTGTGACTCGTGTGACATTCAGTTGGAGGCTTTTCTCGCCTCTCACCCCCTCCATGTTTTAAATACGGGTGGTACTCCCACCCATTTTGATCCTCATACTCATACTCTCTCTTGCATCGATCTTTCGGTCTGCTCTTCCTCCACTGCACTAGACTTCACCTGGTCTGTTCTACCAGACTTACACGACAGCGAGCATTTTCCAATCATTCTTACTTCTCCTTCATATTCACAACCTTTCCGTAGCCCTCGCTGGCAATTTGATTATGCAAATTGGGACCTTTACTCGCAACTCACTGCTTTTAGTGAGGTTCCTTCTTCATCCTCTATTGATGAGCTTCTACACCTCTTCTCGACGTCAGTTTTTACCGCATGTTCTCATTCTATAAATCTGGAGCAAATCTGGAGAGAGTTCCGGGGGTCAACGCCCCCGCGGCCCGGTCTGTGACCAGGCCTCCTGGTGGATCAGAGCCTGATCAACCAGGCTGTTGTCTATACCCCAAACCTCAGGCAGGCATTCTCAGAAGTGCGTGCCTTGGTGGTCTCCTGCTTGTGCTCGTGCAGTACGTTTGAAACGCGCTGCGTGGGGCAGATACCGGTACAATAGAACCGCTGAGGGACTTCTTGATTTTAAGCAGAAGCGTGCGGTCACTCGCCGTGTCATCCGTGACGCTAAACGCACTTGCTGGCGAGATTATGTTTCCACCATCACCTCTGCTTCCTCTATGAGTGCAGTCTGGAAAAAAGTGAGGAAATTGAGTGGTAAATACTCTCCTGACCCAGCTCCTGCTCTACAGGTCGCCGGTGTTGATATAGCAAACCCTCTTGACGTTGCCATAGAAATTGGCACTCATCTGGTCCATATTTTCCGGGACCTCCATCTATGCCCCTCATTTCTTTCCTCAAAGTCTGCCAGAGAGTTAGTACCCTTGGACTTTTCTTCTCTCAGAGAAGAACAGTATAATGTGCCTTTTACACTTCAGGAACTGGAGGCAACACTCTCAGCTTGCTGATCATCGGTAGCTGGGCCTGACGACATTCACATTCGGTTGTTACAATATTTACATCAGTCAGCCCTTACAGTCCTCTTACACCTCTTCAATCTTATTTGGTCACAAGGAGTTCTTCCCCAGCTATGGAAATCTGCCATTGTTCTCCCTTTCCGCAAGCCAGGTACTACGGGACATGATGCCTCCCACTCTCGTCCCATTGCTCTTACCAGTGCAGTTTGCAAAGTGATGGAACGTCTGGTAAATCGATGTTTAATGTGATATTTAGAGACACACAACAGTCTCTCCACTAGTCAATATGGCTTTCGTAAGGGCCGATCTACCATAGACCCCTTACTACGCTTGGATACGTATGTTCGTAATGCCTTTGCGAATAACCACTCAGTTATTGCCATATTTTTTGACCTTGAGAAGGCATATGACACAACTTGGAGGTATAATATTTTGGCCCAAGCCCACTCCTTAGGCCTCCGAGGCAGTCTACCATCCTTCCTTAAGAACTTTTTAACTGACAGACATTTCCGTGTTCGAATTAATAATGTGCTCTCCCCGGACTTTGTCCAAGCTAAAGGTGTCCCCCAGGGATGTGTTCTGAGCAACACTTTTTCTCCTTGCTATAAATGATTTGGCCTCTGTTCTTCCATCCAATATTTGGTCATCACTCTATGTAGATGACTTCGCTATTGCTTGTGCAGGCACTGACTGTCACCTCATTACAGTTTCTCTCCAGCATGCGGTCGACCGTGTTTCCAATTGGGCCACCATGCATGAGTTTAAATTTTCCAGTACCAAAACTCGCCAAATTATACTTTCACTAGACGCTCTGTCATCTCTGATCATCCTTTGTACCTCTATGGCACGCATATCCCTGAACGTGATACAGTCAGGTTTCTAGGCCTTCTCTTTGACTGTAGGTTATCCCGGAAACCTCACATTACCTCTCTGAAGGCAACTTGTCACAATCGGCTGAACCTTCTTAAAACCCTTGCTCATCTTTCATTGGGAGCTGATCGTCGAACTCTCCTTCACCTACGTTCAGCCCTCATTTTATCGAAACTCGATTATGGTGACCAGATCTATTCAGCAGCCTCTCCTGCTACTCTCTCTAGTCTTAACCCCATCCATCACCAAGAATTACGTTTATGCCTTGATGCTTTTCACTCTTCCCCTGTAGAGAGCCTCTATGCAGAAGCGAATGCCCCATCCTTGTCTGATCACTGTGATGCCCATTGCCTTCGCTACTATGTACGCTCACGATCTCCGCAATCCTTCCATTTATAGAATGGTCACTGATATTAGTAGACATTCTTTATTTGTTCACCGCCCCTGTTTGCTCTGTCCCTTCTCTCTTCACCTACATTCGCTCGTCTTCCCTTCAATTACCACCTGTATATGTTCATGTAGCATCTCACTTTTTCCTACACCCCCCCCCCTGGGAAGTTCCAGCTGTTCGTGTCTGTTCTTTCTCACTCCCTTGCTCAAAAGCCCAACTGCCTACGGTAGCTTCCCGCTCTCTTTTTCTTGACCACTTCCACTCTCATTCTAATGCCTTCGCAGTGTGCACAGATGGCTCTAAGTCTTCTGACGGTGTCGGATTTGCAGTAGTGTTTTCGGACAGCGTTGTGCGAGGGCATTTACTATCTTCGGCTAGCATTTTTACTGCTGAATTGTATGCCATTCTTGCAGCGCTTATTCGTATTGCATCTATTCCTGTGTCATCATTTGTGGTTGTCTCAGACTCCCTTAGTGCTCTTCAGGCTATACAGAAATTTGATACACCTCACCCCCTAGTTCTCCGTATCCAACTTTGGCTACGTCGTATCTCTACCTAGCATAAAGATATTGTTTTTTGTTGGGTCTCTGGTCATGGTGACGTACAGGGCAATGAACAGGCAGACACTGCTGCACGGTCAGCAGTACATGACCTACCAGTTTCATATAGAGAGGTGTTCCATTTCCGGACTATTTTGCTGTATTAACTACCCACCTTCACACCCGTTGGCAACAACATTGGTCAACTCTACTCAGTAACAAACTTCATTCTATTAGACCGAGTATATTTTACTGGCCGTCTTCTTGTCATCATTGGCTACACTCATCTTACTCATGGGTATCTCATGGAGAGGCACCCTGTTCCTCTCTGTGAGAAGTGTCAAGTTCCAGTATCGATTAGCCACATCCTGTTAAACTGCCCTCTCTATCAACGAGCACGCAGAATTTACCTCCAACATCATCTCCGCTCTACTACTCTCTTTACCTTCCCTTCTTGCTGATGGACCCTCCTTTAATCCTGACTCATTGATTTCTTGACAACGACTGATTTACTCCACAAACTCGGATGATGATACCTTTTGCACTCCCCTCAGCCCTTTCTACCTCAATCTCTTGCTGCCCTCTACCCTTTCACTATCCACTCACCCGCTGTTCTCCGTAACCTACTACTCATCCCTCTCCCTTTTGCCACCTGATACCCTCACTTCCTACCTGCCCTGCAGCGCTTCTTTTTTTATTATAATATTTTCATTTTTTTTTTTTTTTTTTTTTTATTATCACACTGGCCGATTCCCACCAAGGCAGGGTGGCCCGAAAAAGAAAAACTTTCACCATCATTCACTCCATCACTGTCTTGCCAGAAGGGTGCTTTACACTACAGTTTTTAAACTGCAACATTAACACCCCTCCTTCAGAGTGCAGGCACTGTACTTCCCATCTCCAGGACTCAAGTCCGGCCTGCCGGTTTCCCTGAATCCCTTCATAAATGTTACTTTGCTCACACTCCAACAGCACGTCAAGTATTAAAAACCATTTGTCTCCATTCACTCCTATCAAACACGCTCACGCATGCCTGCTGGAAGTCCAAGCCCCTCGCACACAAAACCTCCTTTACCCCCTCCCTCCAACCCTTCCTAGGCCGACCCCTACCCCGCCTTCCTTCCACTACAGACTGATACACTCTTGAAGTCATTCTGTTTCGCTCCATTCTCTCTACATGTCCGAACCACCTCAACAACCCTTCCTCAGCCCTCTGGACAACAGTTTTGGTAATCCCGCACCTCCTCCTAACTTCCAAACTACGAATTCTCTGCATTATATTCACACCACACATTGCCCTCAGACATGACATCTCCACTGCCTCCAGCCTTCTCCTCGCTGCAACATTCATCACCCACGCTTCACACCCATATAAGAGCGTTGGTAAAACTATACTCTCATACATTCCCCTCTTTGCCTCCAAGGACAAAGTTCTTTGTCTCCACAGACTCCTAAGTGCACCACTCACTCTTTTTCCCTCATCAATTCTATGATTCACCTCATCTTTCATAGACCCATCCGCTGACACGTCCACTCCCAAATATCTGAATACATTCACCTCCTCCATACTCTCTCCCTCCAATCTGATATTCAATCTTTCATCACCTAATCTTTTTGTTATCCTCATAACCTTACTCTTTCCTGTATTCACCTTTAATTTTCTTCTTTTGCACACCCTACCAAATTCATCCACCAATCTCTGCAGCTTCTCTTCAGAATCTCCCAAGAGCACAGTGTCATCAGCAAAGAGCAGCTGTGACAACTCCCACTTTGTGTGTGATTCTTTATCTTTTAACTCCACGCCTCTTGCCAAGACCCTCGCATTTACTTCTCTTACAACCCCATCTATAAATATATTAAACAACCACGGTGACATCACACATCCTTGTCTAAGGCCTACTTTTACTGGGAAAAAATTTCCCTCTTTCCTACATACTCTAACTTGAGCCTCACTATCCTCGTAAAAACTCTTCACTGCTTTCAGTAACCTACCTCCTACACCATACACTTGCAACATCTGCCACATTGGATCCCTATCCACCCTGTCATACGCCTTTTCCAAATCCATAAATGCCACAAAGACCTCTTTAGCCTTATCTAAATACTGTTCACTTATATGTTTCACTGTAAACACCTGGTCCACACACCCCCTACCTTTCCTAAAGCCTCCTTGTTCATCTGCTATCCTATTCTCCGTCTTACTCTTAATTCTTTCAATTATAACTCTACCATACACTTTACCAGGTACACTCAACAGACTTATCCCCCTATAATTTTTGCACTCTCTTTTATCCCCTTTGCCTTTATACAAAGGAACTATGCATGCTCTCTGCCAATCCCTAGGTACCTTACCCTCTTCCATACATTTATTAAATAATTGCACCAACCACTCCAAAACTATATCCCCACCTGCTTTTAACATTTCTATCTTTATCCCATCAATCCCGGCTGCCTTACCCCCTTTCATTTTACCTACTGCCTCACGAACTTCCCCCACACTCACAACTGGCTCTTCCTCACTCCTACAAGATGTTATTCCTCCTTGCCCTATACACGAAATCACAGCTTCCCTATCTTCATCAACATTTAACAATTCCTCAAAATATTCCCTCCATCTTCCCAATACCTCTAACTCTCCATTTAATAACTCTCCTCTCCTATTTTTAACTGACAAATCCATTTGTTCTCTAGGCTTTCTTAACTTGTTAATCTCACTCCAAAACTTTTTCTTATTTTCAACAAAATTTGTTGATAACATCTCACCCACTCTCTCATTTGCTCTCTTTTTACATTGCTTCACCACTCTCTTAACCTCTTTCTTTTTCTCCATATACTCTTCCCTCCTTGCATCACTTCTACTTTGTAAAAACTTCTCATATGCTAACTTTTTCTCCCTTACTACTCTCTTTACATCATCATTCCACCAATCGCTCCTCTTCCCTCCTGCACCCACTTTCCTGTAACCACAAACTTCTGCTGAACACTCTAACACTACATTTTTAAACCTACCCCATACCTCTTCGACCCCATTGCCTATGCTCTCATTAGCCCATCTATCCTCCAATAGCTGTTTATATCTTACCCTAACTGCCTCCTCTTTTAGTTTATAAACCTTCACCTCTCTCTTCCCTGATGCTTCTATTCTCCTTGTATCCCATCTACCTTTTACTCTCAGTGTAGCTACAACTAGAAAGTGATCTGATATATCTATGGCCCCTCTATAAACATGTACATCCTGAAGTCTACTCAACAGTCTTTTATCTACCAATACATAATCCAACAAACTACTGTCATTTCGCCCTACATCATATCGTGTATACTTATTTATCCTCTTTTTCTTAAAATATGTATTACCTATAACTAAACCCCTTTCTATACAAAGTTCAATCAAAGGGCTCCCATTATCATTTACACCTGGCACCCCAAACTTACCTACCACACCCTCTCTAAAAGTTTCTCCTACTTTAGCATTCAGGTCCCCTACCACAATTACTCTCTCATTTGGTTCAAAGGCTCCTATACATTCACTTAACATCTCCCAAAATCTCTCTCTCTCCTCTGCATTCCTCTCTTCTCCAGGTGCATACACGCTTATTATGACCCACTTCTCGCATCCAACCTTTACTTTAATCCACATAATTCTTGAATTTACACATTCATATTCTCTTTTCTCCTTCCATAACTGATCATTTAACATTACTGCTACCCCTTCCTTTGCTCTAACTCTCTCAGATACTCCAGATTTAATCCCATTTATTTCCCCCCACTGAAACTCTCCTACCCCCTTCAGCTTTGTTTCGCTTAGAGCCAGGACATCCAACTTCTTTTCATTCATAACATCAGCAATCATCTGTTTCTTGTCATCCGCACTACATCCACGCACATTTAAGCATCCCAGTTTTATAAAGTTTTTCTTCTTCTCTTCATTATTATAATAATAATAATTCCTCAGCTGTGGTCTGTTGTTGTTCCAGTTGAAGGTCTTGCAGCTCTTCAGTGGTTAGCTCTTCCCTGTGGTGATCCAGCAACTCTCCCACATCCTGGCCACTCACATCCAACCCCATGGACTTCCCCAAAGACACAGTAGATTCCACAATAGGCATAGGGTCATCAGGGTCACCCTCAAACCCTTCAAAATCCTTCTCAAGGACACATTCTGGCCACAATTTTCTCCAAGCAGAGTTCATTGTTCTGGAAGTCACTCCCTGCCAAGACTTATCTATAAGGCTTATGCAATGGAGGATATTGAAGTGATTCTTTCAGAACTCTCTTAGGGTCAATTCAGTGTGTAAGGTCACTTCAAAGCACCTTTGAAACATTGCTTTGGTGTAGGGTTTTTTGAAGTATGCAATGACCTGCTGGTCCATGGACTGGATGAGAGGAGTGGTATTAGGGGGCAAGAGCTTCACTGTGATGAAACTAAGCTCCTCCAACAATTGGTCTTCCAAGCCTGGAGGATGAGCAGGAGCATTGTCCATTACCAGGACGCACTTGAGTGGAAATTGCTTTTCCAGGATATATTTCTTCACACTCAGGCCAAACACATCATTGACCCACTCAATGAAAATTTGCCTCGAGACCCATACCTTATTGTTAGCCTTCCACATCACACACAGTTTACTCTTGATGACATTGTTTTTCTTGAACACTCGGGGATTTTCAGAGCGATACACCAGTAAAGGCTTCACTTTGAAATCCCCACTAGAGTTACCACAGAACAAAAGAGTTAGCCTATCCATCCTGGCAGTGCCTTTTCCTATTGCATGTTGTAGGTCCTCTTTGGCATTTTCTTCCAAAAGAGGCCTCTTTTGTCACAATTGAAGACTAGTTGGGGGAGGAATCCTTCAGCCTCTATGTACTCCTTGAATTCATCAACGAATTCTTTGACCCTATATTTGTCTGAACTTGCAGCCTTGCCCTGCCTTACCACACTGTGTATACCAGTACGCTTCTTGAATTTGTCAAACCAGCCTCTGCTGACCTTAAATTCACTTACAGCAGCACTCATTCCAGGCATTTTCTTTGCAAGATCCATGTGCAACTGCCTTGCTTTTTTGCAAATTATTGCCTCCACTGCACTATCTCCCGCTAACTGTTTTTCATTGATCCACACCAACAACAATTTCTCAACATCTTCGATTGTTTGCGATCTCTGTTTCATTAGCACATTTACCCCTTTTGCAACATCAGCTTTCTTGATTTCTTTTTTCTTTGCCAGTATGGAACTAAGCATTGATGCGGACTTCCCGTACATCCTGGTGAGATCAGCTACGCATATGCCACTTTCGTACTTTGCTACGAGTTCTTGAATTCTGTCGTGTTTCTCTCCTTTATCAAAGGCCTGGCGCTCGGAACTTTCTTTGGCCCCATGGTGGTTTATTTAGCAGTTGCACTCAATAAATAAGCACAAAAAACAATGGATTATTACGAAATGTTTCAGCTGAATGCGTGGGAGTAGTGCTCACTCATCAAGAAACAAAGCCAGACTAAGTCAGAATGTGTGGGATGCTTGTTGTTGGCGCGGGCAGGTGGACACATTTAGTACAGCGGACCATTGCCAACTCTATGAAAACCGAGCGGATGTACAAAAACTGGGACAAAATTTCTACAAAAAAAAAAATTGTCGAAGACCAAATCCTACAAAAACCAGGCCATATGAAAACCGAGATTCCACTGTACACTTCTGTACACATTTAAAAATATACCAGAGATGTTATAAATGGTGCAAAGGTGACATTAAATCAATATCAGAGATGGTTTACACAAACTCACTACCATTGTAGTATGCTCCTCACTTAGCGGCGAATTCGTTTAATGATGTGGTCTTAGGAACGGAACTCCGTCGTTAAGTGAGGAGAAGCTGCAATTGATTGGGCGATTTCTTGTGCTCAATCGATAAAATAGAAGTATTGCTAGTGAAATAGCTAAGAATTTGGTCGACTGGTATAAAGTAATTGGCCTAAAATGGGAGTCAAAGTGGGCAAAATTGCCGACGTGTAAATATCGCTGACCCAGGAAAATTCGCAAGGGTGTAATTTCATCACTTTTTCATCAAATTTTGTACTTTTTGTTGTATTACCCTCAGAAATAGATTCTCTACCATTTCATAAGAAAAAATAAGAAAAAATTTTTGGAGAATTCTTGGACCCTGTGGACAAGTTTCAGATCGAGGATCTGGATCCTGAAAGGGTTAAGTGAGCAACAGAGTTACGTCTAAAAAAAATGCATATAGAGTACACACATTACTTTTTTTTTTTTTTCCAACATGTTGGCCATCTCCTACTGAGGCAGTGTGACCCCCCAAAAAAAAAAAAATCCTTTCACCATCATTCATACATAATCACTGTCTTTGCAGAGGCATGTAAAGACAGTAATTATGTCACTCCAAACAGAAAATATCCCTAACTCCTCCTCTAAAGTGTAGGCATTGTACTTCCCATTTCTGGACTCAAATCCTACTAACCTGTTTCCCTAAATTGTTTCACAAAATATTGCCCTGCTCACACTCCAACAGCTCTCCATTTGTCTCCACTCCTATCTAACACACTTACTAAAAATAAAAAGAAGAAACACATTTTTTACCTTAAAATATTTTTGTCCTTAACTTATAGTGAGTGGTGAATATATTAATTGTAGGAAGTCTGAATAAATGAAGAACAGGTATAATTGAGAACCACTGTATTAGCAAAGCGCTGTAAAGCGGGGCCCTCCTGTATATGTGTATGAATTTGTATGTGTGTGTGTGTGTGTGTGTGTGTGTGTGTGTGTGTGAGAGAGAGAGAGACTCAGCAATCAACATTTGCACCAATAACTCACTACAGTTGTGACCGGGTGTGGAAGTGTGAATTGCTCATTACTCTAAAATTTGTTCATGATTGCAGCCATGTATAAACGTAAGTAACCATTCTTACAGTATTCATTACCTTTGTAACTTGTGAGTTCATTACCTTGTACCTAGTTCAGCCATCAAAACTTTGGAGCCCGGTCCCTGGACCCATTGTGTACCTCTGTAATCTGTAAATACCTTTGTAACTTGTCATGATTGTGACTAGACCTACCTGGAGTTCATTACCTTTGTAAATTGTGAGTTCATTACCTTTGTAAATTGTGAATTCATTACCTCTGTAACTTGCTCAGCTATCAAAACTTTGAGGCCCAGTCCCTGGACCCATTATGTACCTCTGTAATCTTTTGACTACCGCCCACAGGATGAGTATGGGGCGCATAATAAACATATTAAACTAACTAACTAACCTGTATACAGTACTTGTGTATATAAAGTATACACTTTCTTTCAACACATCGGCAGTATCCCACCAAAGCGGGGTGGCCCAAAAGGAAAAACGAAAGTTTCTCCTTTTACATTTAATAATATATACAGGAGAAGAGGTTACTAGCCCCTTGCTCCCGGCATTTTAGTCGCCTCTTACAACACGCATGGCTTACAGAGGAAGAATTCTGTTCCACTTCCCCATGCAGGTAAGAGGAAATAAACAAGAACAAGAACTAGAAAGAAAATAGAAGAAAACCCAAAGGGGTGTGTATATATATGCTTGTACATGTATGTGTAATGTGACCTAAGTGTAAGTAGAAGTAGCAAGACATACCTGAAATCTTGCATGTGTATGAGACAGAAAAAAAGACACCAGCAATCCTGCCATCACGTAAAACAATTACAGGCTTCCGTTTTACACTCACTTGGCAGGACAGTAGTACCTCCCTGGGCAGTTGGTGTCTACCAGCCTACTACCTAGGATAAAATATACATTCTTTCTTTCAACACACCGGCTGTATCCCACCAAGGCGGGGTGGCCCAAAAGGAAAAACGAAAGTTTCTCCTTTTACATTTAGTAATATATACAGGAGAAGAGGTTACTAGCCCCTTGCTCCCGGCATTTTAGTCGCCTCTTACAACACGCATGGCTTACGGAGGAAGAATTCTGTTCCACTTCCCCATGGAGATAAGAGGAAATAAACAAGAATAAGAACTAGAAAGAAAATAGAAGAACACCCAGAGGGGTGTGCATATATGTGCTTGTACATGTATGTGTAGTGTGACCTAAGTGTAAGTAGAAGTAGCAAGACGTACCTGAAATCTTGCATGTTCATGAGACAGAAAAAAGGACACCAGCAATCCTACCATCATGTAAAACAATTACAGGCTTTCGTTTTACACTCACTTGGCAGGACGGTAGTACCTCCCTGGGCGGTTGCTGTCTACCAACCTACTACCTAGGATAAAATATACATATTTGCATGATTCTCTTTGCCAGGGCTGGGTTTCCCAAACAACAAGCAGCACAAACTATCATCAAGTCCATTTGTAACTACTTCGTCAACGTCATGTCCTCATCATTGAAACAGATTTACTTCGTCCTCTATGATATGGAAAGCATCGGGGCTTACACAGCAGAACTAGCAAAGCTGGATTCTTAAAGGTAAGGATGTGAAGAAGGCTGTCAGCTGCATTTTGTAATTTGTTAGTAATATTTTTCATGGCTTGCACCTTTATTTTTATCACACCACTATTAATTATATAGTATGATGACCTCACTTGTTTACCAACATATATGGGAAGCAGTATGAATGAAATAGGGGAAATATACTTTTTTGCTGGATCTTGTAATTTCTGTTTGCTGTAATGAACATGCAGGATAGTGACTAAAGTACTGTAATAATTCTTCAAGTGAACACCATTGTCTCATCAGCACCCATGCTACAACCCTTGTGGACTTGCATAATAATAATCTAGATTTAATTTCAGTGAAGTTTTTTAAACAAAAATTCAGAACAGTGTGCAGTATTCTACTGTACTCAGAGACCAGTGCCTTCATGACCAGAGGCTAAGATAATATGTACAGTGCAGTGTATGTTATACTCCAGCCATCATGAGTTTCAAAAGACCACACAGTTGCAGTGGTGTTGAAAAATCTCACATCTCTCTAGATTTATTTTTACTAAAAATGTAGGTGTGTCAGTTATGCACAAAATAATCATATAAAAAATGCATTTTTTAAATCTTTAAAAATATAAAATTCCAGTTTCAGTCATGCAGTGAGCACAGAGCTAAACTTGAAGAAAAATGTGCATTACTCCTCTAAATATGAGTGTACCGTAGTGCACACATTCCAAAGGGTCTTACTAAAAAAAGCTGCAATTGGTAAAAAAAAAGAAATATCTAAAATTTAATCATAAACACTTTTAATGACT
>NC_091329.1:22180327-22302827 GCF_038502225.1 Cherax quadricarinatus
CTTTTTCTATTCACTAATTTTCCTGAGGAGGAGCCAGCCTGAGTAATACTGACTGAAGTTGTTACAGGGCTGAGGAAGCCTTCACAAGTGGCGACCTTGCCAGGATCAACTCTACTGAATCAAGATTCAACTCCATCTCAAATCTACCATTGGAACTTCAACGCTGCATACCACAGACGGTTACCTCCAGCCATGAGTAATCATTCTCTATGGTAGGACTACAGTACAGGTATTTAAAAGATTTGGTGATTGTTATAGTCTCAATTTATTGTAAGTCAAGTCAGGCAGGATATAATATTTAATTCTGCCACCATTTATATGTAGCTTGAAACACTTTGGAGGATTAGACTCTAGGGACCCGAGATTTTCCAGTGACAACTTGTTTCATTGAGCTCTACATTTTATCAAGGGAACTGTCATAGGACACTCTTGATTTGTTGGTGAGAAGATTGGATGGTCAAGGGACCCCATTCTACTTACTGTTTGCTCGGAGCCGGCATAGAACCTTTCGTTTTCGTTAATACATATTGTTTAATTGAAGCAGGGATCGAGCCCTCTGGTTTATTTACAGTTTGAGCGGAGCAGGAATTGAACCCTCCGTTTTCTTTAATACCCGTTCATTTCCCCTGATAGTTTAAGTTATTCTTGCAAGCATGGAGGAATACCAGTTTTGGATGAACGCTGGAAGTAAGTTAGGAATAACAGGGAAAAATTTAGAATCTTTCATTAGTGCTAAGATCCAGGAAAGACTTGAAAGAGAGAATTGAGAGAGAAGAGAGACAGTTAGAAAGGGAAAGAAGAGAAAAAGGAGAAAGAGAACCTTGAAAGACAGGAGAAAAAGGAGAGAGAGAATTTAGAGAGAAATCCAAGACAGTCAGTTAGAAAGAGAGCGAGAAGACCAAAAAGAGCGTGATAGACTTGATCGTGAGGAAAGAGCTAGGGAACGTGAGGAACAAGCTAAGATACGTGAGGAACAAGCTAAGATACGTGAGGAACAGGTTAAATTAAGAGAACTTGAGGAAAGAGCAAAGGATAGAGAAGTTGAGGAAAAAGCTAGAGAACGTGAGGAAAGAGCTAGAGAACGTGACGCAAAAGCTAGAGAACATGAGTTAATAGAGAGAGAAAAGGATCGCAAGCTCGAGAAATCTCACCTTGAATTGGAGAATAAAAAGTTAACTCTTACACAACAACAATTAAAGGAAGGAGTAATGGAACAACGTGCAGTCAGTGCACATATTCCAACACCTAATTTACCTCCCTTCACAGAGGGGGAAGACATAACTTCATACATTATCAGGTTTGAAAATACCGCTACCCTCTGTGAATGGCCTGCTGACACCTGGGCTACCATGTTAGGAATGTTATTTTCTGGTACAGCCTTGAATATCTATGCAACTTTGTCGCAGGATATCATATGTAATTATAACCTACTGAAGGCAATCCTTAAAGCATATCAAAAAGCCACTAATTCTTACAGGAAAGATTTCAGGTATGCCACCTTACAGCCTGGCCAGAACTTTCAACAGTTACAGGTAACACTCTTTCGTTTGTTCGACTTTTGGATAGAGAGTTCAGGAATTGATCACAGTTATGAATCTCTTCGAGACTTCATGGCTGCTGACCAGTTCCTGACAGCTCTTCCTCACCAGATACGAACATTCATTAGAGAACGTAACCTGATTAAAGCTGAGGAAGTTGCTGAGGCTGCTGACCTGTATGCTGAGGCTCACAATTCCTATAAAGACCTAAAGGGATCAACCCTAAGGGCAAGGGTTCATCAAACCTTAAGAAATCAAAGCCTCTAGTGGAAAGTAAAGTGACTTCTTTTATTCCTGTTTGTCATTTGTGTGGTGTTAAGGGACATAAATGTCCAGATTGTCCTTCTAAGAAGGTCCAAAAAGTTGGAAGATGTTTTAAAGACTGTAATGACCAAGCACCCTTCTGTTCAGGAACAGTTAATGGACTTAATGTATCTACCATTTTACGAGACACTGGATGCACATGTATAGTCATTTCTGATAAGCTGTTCCCTAATCTTAACCCTTTGAGGGTTTTCGTCGTACTAGTACGTCTTACGCATAGGGGTTTTTGACGTACTAGTACTCATAAATTCTAGCGGCCTCAAATCTAGTGGGAGAAAGCTGGTAGGCCTTCATATGAAAGAATGGGTCTATGTGGTCAGTGTGCACAGTCTAAAAAAAATCCTGCAGCACACAGTGCATAATGAGAAAAAAAAAACTTTGACCATTTTTTTTAATAAATCAGCGACTTTACAGTGTATTTTCGTATGGTATTTATTGTTGTATTCTAGTTTTCTTGGTCTCATTTTATAGAATGGAAGACATATTACAGAAATTGAGATGATTTTGACTGGTTTTACAATGAAAGGTGCCTTGAAATTGAGCTCAAAGTAGCAGAAATGTTCGATTTTTACCAAACTTCAAAAGTAAACAAATCGTGCCAAGCGTGCAATACACGTCAACTGGTGAGTCTAATATTCTTTCACAAGTGCACCAATAATATTTATACCATTTTTTACATTAACCCTTTCAGGGTCCAAGGCCCAAATCTGGAGTCACGCACCAGTGTCCAAGAATTTAAAAAAAAAAAATTCGTTATTTTTTCTTATGAAATCGTAGAGAATCTTTTTGTGAAGGTAATAAAACAAAAAGTACGAAATTTGGTGGAAAATTGACGAAATTATGCTCTCGCGAATTTTGATGTGTCAGCGATATTTACGAATCGGCGATTTTGCCGACTTTGACTCCCATTTTAGGCCAATTACATTATTCCAATCAACCAAATTCTTAGCTATTTCACTAGTATTAGTTCTATTCTATCGATTGAGCACAAGAAATCGCCAAGTCAACTGTTTCAACTACAAAATAAAGTGATCGGAAATTGTTAATTTGGCCAATTTAACACAAAGTTCAAAATATTCCAATTTCAAAATAGGGTCCAGAATAAACAATGTAGGCATTCCTGGCACTAAACTAACATTTCCTCTGTTCATTAGTTATGTTTTGAGGCTTTACAAATAAATTCCATTTTGATTTTTTATTCACATAATGAATTTTTATTCACACCAAAAAATAGATGATTTACTGTTATGCAATACTGTAATAATTGTATAAATATCATCACCATATTTGTGAATGTATATTAGACCCACCAGCTGGTGTGTATTAGACGTGTGAGGTCGTTTGTTTACTCTTGAATATCGGCAAAAATTTAACATTTCCGCTACTTTGAGCTCAGTTTCAAGCCATTTCCAATGCTAAAACCAATCAAAATCATCTCTATTTCTGTAATATGTCTTCCATTCTATCAAATGAGACCAAGAAATCGCAAATACAACTATAAAAAACATACGAAAAAACACTGCAAAGTTGCTGTTTTAATCGAAAAATCATGATTTCATTTTTTTTCTCTCATTATACACAGTGTGCTGCAGGATCTGTTTTATGTGGTGCACACATACCACATAGATGTATTCTCTCATATCTAGGCCCAAATGTACCACTCACAGTTTATCAGAGTGAGCTGAGCTCATGGCGTAGATCTACGGTTTGGACCCTGAACATAAAGCCGTAGATCTACGGGACGGACCCTGAAAGGGTTAATGCAGTAGTCTGCATAACAGTAAATCTTATATTTTTTGCGAGAATAAAAATTCAAAGTGGAAAGCAAAAGAATATAAGAGGGGCCTTGAGACGTAACTAATGACTAGAGGAAATGTCATTTTAGTGCCAGGAATGTCTTTCTTGTTTATTCTGGACCCTATTCGGAAATTGGCATCTTTTGAAATTTGTGTGAAATTGGCAAAATTGCTAAATTCTGACCACTGTACTGGATAGTTGAATTTCATAAATGGGTGGTTTCTTGCACCCATTCGATAGAAAAAATGGAGTTCTAGCGAAATATTCATGTTTTTTGTCGACTAGTACAGTGGAATTGGCCGAAAATGGGGCTCAAAGTGGGCAAAATCGCCGATGCGTAAACATCGCTGAGACCGCTAACTTTGCGAGAGCATAATTTCGTAAGTTTTCTATCAAATTTCAAACTTTTGGTGTCTTTATGGTCGGGAAAAGATTCTCTATCTTTTCATAAGAGAAAATAATTTTTTTTTTTTTTAAATTTGGCCGACCCTGAGAACGAGTTTCGGAGAGGGCCTGTCGACCCTCAAAGGGTTAAAGAAACTCATTCCTCTGCTATACTTTCAGACTACTTGGGCCGTACAGACACTTTTCCTACCATCCGTTGTTACATTAGGTCTAAATGGTTCACAGGTTGGTCTGAAGCCGTACTAGCTCCCATCACTTCTTGCTCCCGTACTAATAGGTAATGTAAAAGGTGCCATTCTTCCTTCTGAGCTTGACCTGTCAGCACCAAAGATGGACATAAGTGTTTCAGATCCTCTTCCTGTAGAGTCAGAGAAGCCGCTCGAAAGTTCAGATGAGACAATGTCTCGTGAGATTCATGTGGGATTAAAAACCAGTGATGCTACTCTCGAAAGCAAGGAAGTAGGATCACCGGTTCACTTGTTAGATGAAAGTGAAGATATCACCTCCGATACCATAAATGTCTTGACTAGGGCTCAGACCAAAGCCCAGGCTTCTCCTACTGACCATCCTTTGATTTTCCCTGACTTTAAGCCTTTAGATATATCGAAGGATTCCTTTGTCAATTTACAACGTAATTGCCCTTCTCTTCAGAATTGCCATAATGCCGCTAAACAAAATCAAGTGATCCAAAGGAAAAACTTTTCATATAAATTTGAATATATATAAAAGGTATCTTGTACAAGTCAGTATTCAAATTAAATTCAGATGAGATAAACTATTCCATCTTAGTTGTTCCAAGTCAATGCAGAGAGACTGTTCTTAAAATGGCTCATGACCTGCCAGTGGCCGGACATTTCTCGCATCGTAAAACTTTAAATAAAATTAGGGAAACCTATTTTTGGCCAAAAATGTCCTCAGATGTCACTACCTATTGTAGATCGTGTAAAGTTTGCCAACTGTCATTCTCCCGAGGTACCAGGCGAGTACCTATGGTCAAAATGCCAGTCTTTACAGTACCTTTTGAAAGTGTAGCTATTGACATCATTGGTCCTTTATCTCCACTTTCATCTGGGGGACATAGATATATATTAACATTAGTTGCAGAGATTGGTGGATGAATTTGGTAGGGTGTGCAAAAGAAGAAAATTAAAGGTGAATACAGGAAAGAGTAAGGTTATGAGGATAACAAAAAGATTAGGTGATGAAAGATTGAATATCAGATTGGAGGGAGAGAGTATGGAGGAGGTGAACGTATTCAGATATTTGGGAGTGGACGTGTCAGCGGATGGGTCTATGAAAGATGAGGTGAATCATAGAATTGATGAGGGAAAAAGAGTGAGTGGTGCACTTAGGAGTCTGTGGAGACAAAGAACTTTGTCCTTGGAGGCAAAGAGGGGAATGTATGAGAGTATAGTTTTACCAACGCTCTTATATGGGTGTGAAGCGTGGGTGATGAATGTTGCAGCGAGGAGAAGGCTGGAGGCAGTGGAGATGTCATGTCTGAGGGCAATGTGTGGTGTGAATATAATGCAGAGAATTCGTAGTTTGGAAGTTAGGAGGAGGTGCGGGATTACCAAAACTGTTGTCCAGAGGGCTGAGGAAGGGTTGTTGAGGTGGTTCGGACATGTAGAGAGAATGGAGCGAAACAGAATGACTTCAAGAGTGTATCAGTCTGTAGTGGAAGGAAGGCGGGGTAGGGGTCGGCCTAGGAAGGGTTGGAGGGAGGGGGTAAAGGAGGTTTTGTGTGCGAGGGGCTTGGACTTCCAGCAGGCATGCGTGAGCGTGTTTGATAGGAGTGAATGGAGACAAATGGTTTTTAATACTTGACGTGCTGTTGGAGTGTGAGCAAAGTAACATTTATGAAGGGATTCAGGGAAACCGGCAGGCCGGACTTGAGTCCTGGAGATGGGAAGTACAGTGCCTGCACTCTGAAGGAGGGGTGTTAATGTTGCAGTTTAAAAACTGTAGTGTAAAGCACCCTTCTGGCAAGACAGTGATGGAGTGAATGATGGTGAAAGTTTTTCTTTTTCGGGCCACCCTGCCTTGGTGGGAATCGGCCGGTGTGATAATAAAAAAAAATAATAGTTGATTATGCTTCGAGTTTCCCTGAAGCAGTTCCCTTAAAGACCATAACTACTACAGAGGTGGCTGAAGCCCTTTTGTCCATCTTCTCCAGAGTGGGCATCCCTAGAGAAATTTTGTCTGACCGTGGGACACAATTCACATCTGACTTAATGCAACATCTATACCAACTTCTGGGAGTGAAGCCTCTCTTCACCACACCCTATCACCCCAGCTGTAATGGGAGGATTGAGCGCCAGCATTCGATTCTCAAGTCCATTTTAAGGAAACTTTGCTCCCTTAAACCTAAGGAGTGGCATCGTTACCTACCCTGTGCTTTGTTTGCCATGAGGGAAGTTCCCAGTGACTCTTTGGGGTTTTCACCTTTTGAACTTCTCTATGGTAGACAGGCCAGAGGCCCATTGTCCATCCTTCATGACTTATGGACTAATGAGGAGGTAAATGCTGAGGTTCAGTCTTCTTACCAGTTTCTCCTTGACCTTAGATCCAAACTTGAGGAGACCTCTGACATAGTTTCGAAAAACTTAAGTTTGTCAATGGACCAGCACAAAACCTATTTTGATTCCAAAAGTCAGAGGAGAAGTTTTAAAGTAGGTGATGAAGTTCTTGTACTTTTGCCTATCAAGTCAAATAAATTATTAGTAGCATGGAAAGGTCCATATAAAGTATTAAAAATTTGTGGGAAAGTTGACTACCTCATAGAAGTCAAGGGGAAACCTAAGCTTTATCATATCAACATCCTTAAGAAATATTACCGAAGAAATTCGGTGGTTAACTGCCTTAACGACTTAGTTTTTCCACACGAACTTGATAAGACAACTGAAGAATGTAAAGTGTGCGTAATTGACACCTCTAACTTAGACTATGATGAAGAACTACATGACTTGGTGACTCTTGACCACTCGGACGCAACCACCATTAATATTAATGAATCTTTGGATGACCATAAGAGACATGAACTACTTCAATGTGTGAGTAACTTTTCAGACGTCTTTACTGATATTCCAGGTGTTACCTCCACGGTAGTCCATAAGATTGACTTAGTGACGGACAATCCTATCAAACGAAAATTATACCCAGTTCCAGTTCACCTTAGGGATGCATTTGACCGAGAGGTAGACAAATTATTAAAACTAAAGATCATTGAACCTTCAGTATCCTCATATTGTTCACCAGTAGTCATGGTTAAGAAGGAGGATAATTCATATAAACTTGCTATTGACTTCAGAGGCCTTAATGCTATAACTCGGTGGGATGCTGAGCCTATGCCCTTAATAGATAGCGATCTACACAAATTTTATGACGCTTCCTTCTTTTCAGAGATTGATATTGCACAGGCATATCATCAAGTAATGTTAGATCCTTCTTCTAAGCAGTACACCGCTTTTCCTACACACCAAGGACTGATGCAGTATAGAACTATGCCCTTCGGTTTGGTAACTGCCTGTGCTACCTACGTGAGACTGATGAGAAAGGTCTTGGGTAATATGCCAAATGTTTCAGTTTATTTTGATAACATTTACGTAATGACATCTACGTGGGGCGAACATATCCAAACATTAACATCAGTTTTGCGTAGGTTACGCTCACATGGCCTCACTGCCAAGCCGAAGAAATGCTTCCTTGGGTATAACAAGATTAGATATCTTGGACTAATACTTTCTAATAACTCTCTGCAGCCTCTCCCCAGTAAGATCAAAGCTTTATTAGAATTTAAATTCCCCAGAACCAAGAAGCTCATGCGAAGCTTTCTTGGTTCTGTAAATTTTTATGCACGGTTTATCCCGAATCTTGCTGATCTTACAGGCATCTTATCGGATTTCCTTAAAAAGTCTGTGAAGGAACCTCTTGAACTTTCCGACGTAGCTCGGGAAAAGTTTAATGAGATTAAAAGTATCTTTTCGAAAGACCCTATACTTAAAATTTCAGATATTAATAAAACATTTTGTTTGAGAACTGATGCCTCCAATACTGGCTTAGGTGCGGTGTTACTACAATACCATGATGGTACTCCCTTCCCTGTATGCTTCCTAAGCCGGAAACTCCTTCCCGCAGAAACAAGATACTCCACAATAGAAAAGGAATGTTTAGCCCTTGTGTGGGGTATCTCCAAACTTAAATTTTATTTGCTGGGAAAAGAATTCCTTTTAGAAACGGACCACAAACCTTTGATATACCTAGAAACTTTTAAGGGAACCAACAGTCGCCTCTTGAGGTGGACATTGGCACTCCAGGCTTTTAAGTTCCATATTGTGTATATCAATGGTTCATCCAATTATTTCTCTGACTGGTTAAGTCGTGACAGTCAGTAGAAGATTTGTTGCCTTACGCGACTTCCACATGTTAGAACTTTTTCCTCGCCTATTCTTATACTCCTTGACTATAAGTCTTGGTATGGGGGAGTGTGAGGGAAAAGTTCAATAGATAGGAGTAGAGATATAGTAACGATAGTTTCATTGCCGGCTACTCGTTAAGGTAGGGTCAGTCTAGCTCCCGATATTCCCGCCTTTTCTCCCCCAACCCCTAAATTGATAGTTTGTCTGCCGGCTACTAGTTAAGGTAGGGTAAGTCACGCTCCCATTTTTCCCGCCTTTTCTCCCCCACCCCTAAAGTGATAGTTTGATTGCCGGCTACTTGTTAACGTAGGGTCAGTCTAGCTCCCGCTATCCCTTCCCCTCCCTCTTCCACTCCCCCCTCGAAAGGTGACGTGTGGGGCTCTGGTCAAACAGTAAATCACTCGACTCACAGCTCCCAACACTACTCTTGGATGTCAGAGAGGGTCACCTGGCAATCAACGAGCAGAACAGGAGAAGGACTAACGTCCAGAGACTTCTCCATTTTGTATTGAAGTACCTGTGCACCTGTATGAAATTGCAGGACATAACCCCACATCATTGCAGCGGTAAAGAACCTGCTTTCCTGTCATCGGGATATTATACTCACGGCAATAATCTGTGAAGAACTAGCCAGTGGTGGTCACCAACACCTGCGACCCCCCCCCCCCATCATCAGCAACGGCTACGATTTCAACAACAGTGTCACCAACACCAGACACCCACGTTTTATATACATTTAAATTAGCGTTGAATTCAGTTATCATTTATATTTTTCATTTTTCATTTTCTTTAATGTAGGATTAATGTTTCATATTTAAGTGTTTTACATTTTATATTTTCTATATAATAAAGTGTTTATGTTTGTCTGTTATTATTTCTTTTTCTATTCACTAACTTTCCTGAGGAGGAGCCAGCCTGAGTAATACTGACTGAAGTTGTTACAGGGCTGAGGAAGCCTTCACATACCTCAGTACTCGAACTTAATTTGTTCCAGGAGGCTTTTCAAGTGCCACTCTGTTCAAGTACCGAACGAATTTCCCACAAGGAATGATTAATAATAAGTTTTCATCTCTACTGTGACTAACCAGTTTTCTTTTTTGGTTAGCTGTTATCACTAATCATCTTAAGCCCCCATGGTGACTTATTTAGACAAATATAAAAAACACCAAAAAATGCGAAGAAACACTAGTTTACAGTGAAGTTCAGCGGAGTTTTGCACCAAGCAACAGCTGCAGGGAGACTGATACACATTGTTTGGTCAAGTGTCAAGCAAACGGTTGACTAGCAAGCAATTTTATTACCGAACAAAGCATTCGAATACTGAATTACAGCCTCTCCTCACTTAGCGATGTACTCGTTTACCGATGACTTAGACTTACGACAGGCTCTCTGACCAGTATGCATACCTAAATAATGTATATTACAGCTGATTTCCTCTATTATGTTTATTACAATATACAGTACACTACTGTATAAACAATTAAAAACATACTAAAAATGTTATAAATGGTGCAAATGTGACATTAAAACAATATCAGAGACAGCTGACACAAACCCACTACCCACTGGTCTTTGAAACAGAACTCCAGCGTTAAGTGAGGAGAGGCTGTATTCGAGTTGGTTCGAGTTGGGAGCTGTTCGAGTGCCGAGGTACTGCTGTAATTCTTTAATTTTCCCTTTAAAAAAAAAAAAATTCTCTACTATACAGTATTAGAAGACAGTTTTTGGGGAGAAACTTCCTGACAAAGTCAAAACTTTTAATTTTGAGTCCCAGCACTGATGGGGGTTAAGAGTATGTTGGGCATAATTGAAACTTCAGAAATCTTAATACGTACACTATTCTATATCCACTATAAGAAAAATAATCGCTTGTCTTTTCCCCATTGAAACTGGGCATCAGAGGCACTGACCCACAGAAGCAACTACAGGTAATTTAAAGGTAACATTCTTATGCAATTTTTATTATATTTTTCAACATCCTCAAACTGGTTTAGATGACTAGGTTCTTTGACCTTCACTCTAATTTCGAACATTTCCCCCCTCTTAATTTCATTAGTAACTTTTAGTACAAGACTGGTAAATAATTATGTTTATTTCTCAGCTCATTCATTTCAAAATGTGCTATATTTTACCAACAAAGTACCCATGTTGAATTTGTAACAATGCATATATTCTTGACCTGTAAATATCCATAACATTGTATGCTTAGATACTGTACTTCTTAGTTCTCAGCTTCTATGTAGTCATAAGTTTCTATGACTACAGTATATATTGTAACTCGTTACTTTTTTCTTAAGAGCTTCCAAGTTTTAGTACCAATCTGAAAGACTGTGATGCTGTATCTGCAGAAACCAAGCGGAAGGCAAGAAAAAGCCTAGCTGTAAGGGAGACTACCAGTGTGCAAGATGTTTAGGTTATACCTAAGCCTAGGTATAAGGGAGATTACCAGTATGCAAGATGTTTACTTAAGCCTAGCTATAAGGGAGACTACTTGTGTGCAAGATGCTTACTTAAGCCTAGCTATATATGCTTATATGCAAGATTTTTATTTTTTATTTATGACTAAACTGTGCCTCTGAATATGTGAAGTTAATTCAGTCTTGTTTACAATTATAAAAATATTTCATCAATATTTTTTTTACTCCTCCATGTCTAATGTACGTTTGGTTTAAAATTTCAACTCTCAACTTATAAATCAGAGAAGCATGCATTACATTCAACTACTGTTCCATTTCTTTCCCTTACATTTGAAATCTGAATGTTCATCCATTCTAATACAAGTGTAAAGGTGAAAACATCTAAATTCAATATCTAATAAACAGCTACTCTACATGCAAAGTAACAAAAAAAAATTTACCTGGACTTTGCAATAGCTCTCTTCAGCTCTTTCTGTAAAGCTTTGACCCTGGTCTCAGCCTCATGGTAGAGTGCCGATGTGCGCCGATGTTCTGCAGCACTCTCAATTTTTTCTCGTTCAGCATCATTAACCTGAACAGAGGGTAATGGAAGTGTTATGTGAGAACAGTACTAGTACAGTCATTATGTTATTACCTGTTTATAAGTGCATGAAGCGAATCTAGGCATGAGACATGGATGAAGTGAATCTAGGCATGAGACATGGATCAGAATACAGAGGACAAAAAGGGAAATGGAAGAGTGCAGGTAAATATTAGACATGCATACATCATTGTTAAGTTAGGGTGATCCTACCCTACATTTCATTTACTTTCATTCATAAAAACTTTAGATCAACCTGTGTTTTAATGCATATCTTACTACAACACACAGCTTTCTTCAGAAGTGTCAGTTAGAAAGAAAAAAAAAATAATTTTGGCCATAATGCTCATTTGTTTCACCATTAGTTCAATTTTCCTAGCTCAAACTGTCCACTCATTTTGATAAGCAAATACTGTAGCTAGCTTTTCAGTCTTCATCTCTCCATTTGAGTATGGTATTAAAATCCTCATCCCTATACTGTCTTACCAAATCCAATCACAATAACCCTATCTTCTGAATTGAATGTTATCTCATTCTCAGGATATCTATAGAAAGAAATGAAACAACAATGTAACTAAAGTGCCAAGAACTAGAGTAAAGGACTAAGAAGCTTCCCTGTACATGACTGCACCTTTGATGTGGCATGATTGAGCATCTCCTGCCACGTGTGGTCGAAGACGCAGCCCTTCTGCATAAGTCCTTCTTCTGCCAGGAATACCATCTCCCGTGCAGCAGCATGCTGGCTCATGGCACGCTCATAACGCACAGCAGCTGCCTGGGTCTCCCTGAGTGCCTACAAAAAATGTCTATAGCACTCACAATGTCAATGCTAATACTAGCATAATAGAGACCAAGACTGGCAATCCAACACTTCTATCAGTATTAAAGACAACTGTAATGCTTATGAAATTTAAAAGAACAAAGATACAATAGTGAGCAAGATTATGCTCATACCTCAACTATCATCAAGCTTGTAGTAGCAGATAAACAGGCATAACAGTAGGTCCTCCCCCCAACTACTACCCTAGAGCATTCCTGAAAATCAATCACTACCAGTGTTCAGAACCTAAAGCCCATTGTCCCCCTTAGACACTCATATTACAATTGGAAATGCACTCCCAATGAAGTACAAAAACTATATAGTACTTAGATTAATCCCTTTCTCCCCTCCCTTTCATTCTTTCTTTTATTTTCTTACCATTCTCCCACCCAATTTCTTCCTCTTTTCCATTATATCTTTACATATGCTCTCCACTCCCTCACAGATAACAGTATGGGTGTTAAATGTTTGGGCGTATGTCACCTGTTTCTCCTCAACATCACAAATCTATTAAACATATTTCAACAACTCAAACCAGTTCTGTCTGCAGATGATACAACCTTTGTTACCTCTGATCCAGATCCTGTAGACCTGAACAGTATAATTAAAATTGAACTCAAAAAGATTTCTGCTTGTATGATGACTAACACTCAACATTTATCACATGTGTATAAGACCTAATTAATCTAGCATCCAAAATGACAAATCTGAAATTAAAGATAATCCAATTTTTTAATATTTATCCAAAGAAGTCCATGATACAAGATCCAATGAATGACACCATGGCAGCATTCAGAATTTTGTATAATTTGCAGAAATCAAAGATGAACATTAGGGAAATGAACGAGTGTGTGTGAGAGTGTACTCACCTATTCGTACTCACCTATTTGTGGTTGCAGGGGTCGAGCCATATCTCCTGGCCCCGCCTCTTCACTGATTGCTACTAGGTCCTCTCTCTCCCTGTTCCATGAGCTTTATCATACCTCATCTTAAAACTACGTATGGTTCCTGCCTCAACTATGTCACTAGCCAGACTATCCCACTTCCCGGCAACTCTATGACTAAAGAAATGCTTCCTAACATCTCTGACTCATCCATTAACCTTTCTTCACAGGACACTCCACTTAGCTCTGGAACTAGAGTTGTTGCAAACCTCTGCACCTTCTCTAATTGCTTGATGTGCTTGACCAGGTGTGGGTTCCAAACTGGTGCTGCATACTCCAGTATCTGAGAGTGAGTGTGTCTGTGCACGTGCATGCGTGTGTTTGTTTCCGTCCATAATTTTATTTCTGATGCATCTTTTTAGAAGATTCAAAAGAAAATATTTTCTCACCCATAGAATTTATTTTTGGCCATTACAAATCTGTCAGAAAGATTTGCAGTGGCAAAAAAAAAAAAAAAAAAAAAAAAAAAAAAAAAACGTTCTCTGGCCCGTAATTCTTATTCTGCAGGATAAACAGATTAAGATGCTGTGAAATGGAAAATCTTTTAGGCCTTTTATGTTACAAAAAAATTACAAAAATGTTAACATGCTACAAAAATGTACAAATTGTGCTTTTGAACACACTGGTCAACTTCCATCAAGGTATTGGTAGGGTCACACCCCCTGTGGAGAATTTTTTTCTCAAAACCAGAAGTTCCCTGTATAGAGGGCTGTCTCTCTCACTCATTCCAACATCTGGAGATGAAGATTGAATGTACACCAAAACAACAGCTCAGCTTGAATGTGTTCATTACCAAGGAAGATTGCAAATTGATCATAGATCAGATAGTAGGAATAATAGTGAAATAGCTATGAGTCTGGTAGACTGGAACAATGAAATGAGCCAAAAATAGGATGTAAAAATGAGTGAAATTGCCGATGCATAAATATCGCTGTTGGGTTAAGTGTATTCTAACCTAACCACTCTGTAGTCTGACAAAATCACTAACCCGGCACCCTACAGGTCCCGATGATGCTGGATTAGTGATGGTCAACCTGTACAGCAGTGTACTGTATATTGTAAAAAAAAAAAAAAAAAAAAACAGAAAAGAGGAAATCAGCTCTAATATACATTATTTAGGTATGCATTCTAGTCAGAGAGCCCATCATAAGTCCGAGTCATCACTAAGTGAGGAGAAGCTGTACTGGTCCTCTTCTTGGGGTCTTGAACCAATTCCATTGTACATAAGTAGTTTTCCAAGGAATAGAAGAAGTCGAGACATCTAGTACCATCAATTGAAGGTTAAGAAATAGTTTCTCGATGCTCTACTTACATACCTTGTTTGATGATAGTAGCTGATGCAACCTTGTCATGAGACAGAGGCAAGAGTAACCATGTGACTTCATCAGGGAAACAATTCAGGTCAGTATTAGGGGTCATTTATCTGTTATTTACTTACAAAAGACCCAAACACAGTGGTACTTCGAGTTTCGAACAGCTCCCAACTCGAACAATTATGTAAGTGTGCTTTTGTAAATGTATTTTTGGGGGTCTGAAATGGACTAATCTAATTTACATTATTCCTTATGGAGTATACCTGGAGAGGGTTCCGGGGGTCAACGCCCCTGCGGCCTAGTCTGTGATCAGGCCTCATGGTGGATCAGGGCATGATCAATCAGGCTGTTACTGTAGGCTGCATGCAAACTGACATACGAGCCACAACCCAGCTGGTCAGGTACTGACTTTAGGTGCTTGTCCAGTGCCTGCTTGAACAAATTCATTCCATAATGGCACTCGAACAGCCTTCTGGAATTAATTAAGTTCATAACTCGAGGTACCACCGTATAGTCAATCTAGTGTATAATATTTTCTTGGGTACATTTTATTTGCATTTTGCACCACAATAATTTTGGCCTAGGTTCAGTTTCCAGTAAGCATTTCATATTTGCTTGAGTGAAAGGTCTTTTTTATTATTATTATTATCACACTGGCCGATTCCCACCAAGGCAGGGTGGCCCGAAAAAGAAAAACTTTCACCATCATTCACTCCATCACTGTCTTGCCAGAAGGGTGCTTTACACTACAGTTTTTAAACTGCAACATTAACACCCCTCCTTCAGAGTGCAGGCACTGTACTTCCCACCTCCAGGACTCAAGTCCGGCCTGCCGGTTTCCCTGAACCCCTTCATAAATGTTACTTTGCTCACACTCCAACAGCACGTCAAGTATTAAAAACCATTTGTCTCCATTCACTCCTATCAAACACGCTCACGCATGCCTGCTGGAAGTCCAAGCCCCTCGCACACAAAACCTCCTTTACCCCCTCCCTCCAACCTTTCCTAGGCCGACCCCTGCCCCGCCTTCCTTCCACTACAGACTGATACACTCTTGAAGTCACTCTGTTTCGCTCCATTCTCTCTACATGTCTGAACCACCTCAACAACCCTTCCTCAGCCCTCTGGACAACAGTTTTGGTAATCCCGCACCTCCTCCTAACTTCCAAACTACAAATTCTCTGCATTATATTCACACCACACATTGCCCTCAGACATGACATCTCCACTGCCTCCAGCCTTCTCCTCGCTGCAACATTCATCACCAATGCTTCACACCCATATAAGAGCGTTGGTAAAACTACACTCTCATACATTCCCCTCTTTGCCTCCAAGGACAAAGTTCTTTGTCTCCACAGACTCCTAAGTGCACCACTCAACCTTTTCCCCTCATCAATTCTATGATTCACCTCATCTTTCACAGACCCATCCGCTGACACGTCCACTCCCAAATATCTGAATACATTCACCTCCTCCATACTCTCTCCCTCCAATCTGATATCCAATCTTTCATCACCTAATCTTTTTGTTATCCTCATAACCTTACTCTTTCCTGTATTCACTTTTAATTTTCTTCTTTTGCACATCCTACCAAATTCATCCACCAATCTCTGCAACTTCTCTTCAGAATCTCCCAAGAGCACAGTGTCATCAGCAAAGAGCAACTGTGACAACTCCCACTTTATGTGTGATTCTTTATCTTTTAACTCCACGCCTCTTGCCAAGACCCTCGCATTTACTTCTCTTACAACCCCATCTATAAATATATTAAACAACCACGGTGACATCACACATCCTTGTCTAAGGCCTACTTTTACTGGGAAATAATTTCCCTCTTTCCTACATACTCTAACTTGAGCCTCACTATCCTCGTAAAAACTCTTCACTGCTTTCAGTAACCTACCTCCTACACCATACACCTGCAACATCTGCCACACTGCCCCCCTATCCACCCTGTCATACGCCTTTTCCAAATCCATAAATACCACAAAGACCTCTTCAGCCTTATCTAAATACTGTTCACTTATGTGTTTCACTGTAAACACCTGGTCCACACACCCCCTACCTTACCTAAAGCCTCCTTGTTCATCTGCTATCCTATTCTCCGTCTTACTCTTAATTCTTTCAATAATAACTCTACCATACACTTTACCAGGTATACTCAACAGACTTATCCCCCTATAATTTTTGCACTCTCTTTTGTCCCCTTTGCATTTATACAAAGGAACTATGCATGCTCTCTGCCAATCCCTAGGTACCTTACCCTCTTCCATACATACACAGAACACTTAACTCTGATATTAACCCTCCCCTCAAACATCTCCTTGCCAACCTCAACAGAACACATGACCATAACACAAGGCACAGATCACTCTTTGATGTTCCTCGTGTCCATCTCACGCTATGCAAAAACTTAATGCACATAAAAGGCCCTAAAATCTGGAATTCATTATCTGTAAATATAAAAGAAACACTACCTGTTTATAAATTCAAGTCTCTTCTCAAAGATCACTTACTCACCCAAAACCAAATAAATACTGAATAACTGAACCTTATAAATTGTATATCTTAAATGTTTCTCACAATTATATCACATAAATGTTAAACCTAAGACCCAATCTAACTTTGTTATTTTTTAAATACACTACCTAACAGAATACTCCATTCGACTGAATGTACAGCAATGCATGCAACCATATGACCTGTCTTTGTAATACTCATTTGTGCTTTATTGTTATCTGTTTACAATAGTGTTTTATCATTGATTACATCATTGCTTAGTTAATCTTAAGTTAATTTTAAGCCAGCCCGTAATGCTATGCATACAAGTGGCTTTGGCATGCTGCTCTTACCTGTATTTTTTTGTACCTCTGTATGTATGCTCAAATTACTAAATAAAATAAATAAATAAATAAATAAATTGCACCAGCCACTCCAAAACTATATCCCCACCTGCTTTTAACATTTCTATCTTTATCCCATCAATCCCGGCTGCCTTACCCCCTTTCATTTTACCTACTGCCTCACGAACTTCCCCCACACTCACAAATGGCTCTTCTTCACTCCTACAAGATGTTACTCCTCCTTGCCCTATACACAAAATCACAGCTTCCCTATCTTCAACAACATTTAAGAATTCCTCAAAATATTCCCTCCATCTTCCCAATACCTCTAACTCTCCATTTAATAACTCGCCTCTCCTATTTTTAAGTGACAAATCCATTTGTTCTCTAGGCTTCCTTAACTTGTTAATCTCACTCCAAAACTTTTTCTTATTTTCAACAAAATTTTTTGATAACATCTCACCCACTCTCTCATTTGCTCTCTTTTTACATTGCTTCACCACTCTCTTAACCTCTCTCTTTTTCTCCATATACTCTTCCCTCCTTGCATCACTTCTACTTTGTAAAAACTTCTCATATGCTAACTTTTTCTCCCTTACTACTCTCTTTACATCATCATTCCACCAATCGCTCCTCTTCCCTCCCGCACCCACTTTCCTGTAACCACAAACTTCTGCTGAACACTAACACTACATTTTTAAACCTACCCCATACCTCTTCGACCCCATTGCCTATGCTCTCATTAGCCCATCTATCCTCCAATAGCTGTTTATATCTTTCCCTAACTGCCTCCTCTTTTAGTTTATAAACCTTCATCTCTCTCTTCCCTGATGCTTCTATTCTCCTTGTATCCCATCTACGGTATGGTAGGTATAAATAATGTTTTGTCATTAGAATCCTATAGAATGACCTGGGTTACTGGTCTTCAGCTTAAAATTCATATACTGGCCATAAATAGAATGAGAAAAAATTTTGTATTTTTGTCTGGTTTGTCCCTGTGTCCTGAAAATATCGTCCTAAGATGCCTAGCTATTAATGTTATCTCTTCAGTGTGGTTTATAACAAGCATACTAACTTTTCCATAAGCTTCATGAGTTAGGCAGGGCTGAGACTTTTAGTATAGAAGAGCACCAGACGAGTTGTCCAATCACATCACAGGTGGACAAGTAAACCCTCGATTTAATGGGCATTATAATAAGGTGGAGCAGGTGGTCAGTAATGACATTGTGATGGTCTATAGCGATGTGACTGTTCTGCCATGATCATTACAACAGACATTTATGTACTTAACAAACTTTGTCCGTAGTTTCAAAAACCAATTAACCTAGCTGACTATGTCCCATAATTCCCAAGTCCATGAAATTGAAGGTTTACTGTACATATGTACATAATGAGAAAGTATAATCAAATTAATTCAGAAAGATCCAAAATGTGATACAGAAAACAGTGAGCCAAAATATGTATAGAGAACATGTATACACAATGGATTGTGTCATGATGAAAAAATGAAGATAAAAATATTATATTAAGTATTATGTGCATTTATATGGGACATTTAACACATTTAGAGGCTCAATCCTCTGTCCCCTAACATAAAATACAATGTAAAGAACAAACTGCATTCACATGTTTAAAAATCTATTCAATATATTTTAGTATATGCAGTATTAACTTCAAATAAAAAAAAAAGAGGGCTAAAAAACAAAAAGCTTAAATGAAGAGAAAAACAATGTCATGTTAGCAAGGTTGATTAAAATTTTGCAAGGTAGTTGAATTACCTGCTTTGCATTGATACGAGCATCATAATATGGCCGTGACTGCTCAACACATTTACCCAGTCTCTTGGCCAGGATGTCAATACGGTGGGTGGAGTCGGCAAGGAGTTGCCGGAATAACATGCGAGCTTCCTGTAAAATTAAAGTACCACAGTGAAGTTCTGTATTCAATAATACCTTTTGTTTATGCATTAACTAGTGTCATCATGAGAAAATTAATAAATGCTGTACTGTTTAACATAAAAACAGTATACTTACATCAAGATCAACTTCCAATTTGTTAATGGTATCGGTAGAGGTGTTGAGGCGTTCCAGTTCAACCTGACAAATATAAATATAGAGCAGATACTTCATATTTCAACTTGCATAAAATATATAACAATTATTAGAGAACATACATCAAGAAGCTTCAAAACCTACAAGAACAACTAGCTTTGGTATTGCAAGACCAACCAGGTAGAGTTCATAATACAAAGCTTTCCATAACAAAAATACTGTAAAATGTTTTCTTCCCTCTCAGTATTTTTTTCCTTTTATTATCTTCCCCTCTCCCTCCCTTCTCTTCCACCCCAAGTAAGGAAATTTCAAATAAATGCACTTCAATACATGCTCACGTTTGGCACCTGGTTTAGTCAAGTAGCCTCAATTACAAATTTAAAAAAATTAAGATTAAAATTATTTATTTCTAAAGAGCCATACAAATACAGTACATAGTTATACATTGACTCTTTCAGGGTCGGTACCGTTGTATCACGGCTCTGAAGCCAGTGTTGGTCCCACAGCACAAAGTCATGAGCAGAGTTCACTCAGTTAAGCTGTGAGCAGTAAATATGGGCCTAGACATGAGATAATGGGTATGTGGTAAGTGCACACCATATACTAAAAAAAAATCCTGCAGCACACAGTGCATGGGAAAAAAATCTGAGTGTTTTCTGGTTTAAAACAATGACTCTGTGGTATACTGTCGTATGGTTTTTATGATTGTATTTTCGGTTTCTTGGTCTCATTTGATGGACTGGAATATACATAGTGGAACCTTGGTTTTCGTCTGCCCTGGTTTTCGTTGAATTTGGTTTTCGACAATTTTTGTTGTCAAAATATTGTCCCAGTTTTCGTTCGTCACCTAGGTTTTCATCTGCCATACCGAATGTGTCCATTTGCCGAGCCCACACAAAGCATCCCATGCACGTATTCTGAGTCAGTCTGGCTTCTTTGTTTCTCGTTGAGTGAACATTACCTTGAGCATTCACACGAAACATTTCGCAATAATCCATTTTTTTTTTGTGCTTGTTTATTGATTTCGACTGCTAAATAAGCCACCATAGAGTCAAAGAAGGCAAGAAACACGATAGAATTCAATGGTGGTAGAGGGTGGTGGTGATGGTGGTAGAAGGTGGTAGTGGTAGAGGGTGGTAGTGGCAGTGATGGTGGTAGAGGGTGGTAGTGGCAGTGATGGTGGTAGAGGGTGGTAGTGGCAGTGATGGTGGTAGAGGGTGGTAGTGGCAGTGATGGTGGTAGAGGGTGGTAGTGGCAGTGATGGTGGTAGAGGGTGGTAGTGATGGTGGTAGAGGGTGGTAGTGATTGCGATGGTGGTAAAGGGTGGTAGTGATTGTGATGGTGGTAGAAGGTGGTAGTGATTGTGATGGTGGTAGAGGGTGGTAGTGGCAGTGATGGTGGTAAAGGGTGGTAGTGATTGTGATGGTGGTAGAGGGTGGTAGTGGTGGTTGTGATGGTGGTAGAGGGTGGTAGTGGTGGTTGTGATGGTGGTAGAGGGTGGTAGTGGTGGGTGTGATGGTGGTAGAGGGTGGTAGTGGTGGTTGTGATGGTGGTAGAGGGTGGTAGTGGTGGTTGTGATGGTGGTAGAGGGTGGTAGTGGTGGTTGCGATGGTGGTAGAGGGTGGTAGTGGTGGTTGTGATGGTGGTAGAGGGTGGTAGTGGTGGTTGTGATGGTGGTAGAGGGTGGTAGTGGTGGTTGTGATGGTGGTAGAGGGTGGTAGTGGTGGTTGTGATGGTGGTAGAGGGTGGTAGTGGTGGTTGTGATGGTGGTAGAGGGTGGTAGTGGTGGTTGTGATGGTGGTAGAGGGTGGTAGTGGTGGTTGTGATGGTGGTAGAGGTGGTTGTGATGGTGGTAGAGGGTGGTAGTGGTGGTTGTGATGGTGGTAGAGGGTGGTAGTGGTGGCTGTGATGGTGGTAGAGGGTGGTAGTGGTGGCTGTGATGGTGGTAGAGGGTGGTAGTGGTGGCTGTGATGGTGGTAGAGGGTGGTAGTGGTGGCTGTGATGGTGGTAGAGGGTGGTAGTGGTGGCTGTGATGGTGGTAGAGGGTGGTAGTGGTGGCTGTGATGGTGGTAGAGGGTGGTAGTGGTGGTTGTGATGGTGGTAGAGGGTGGTAGTGGTGGCTGTGATGGTGGTAGAGGGTGGTAGTGGTGGCTGTGATGGTGGTAGAGGGTGGTAGTGGTGGTTGTGATGGTGGTAGAGGGTGGTAGTGGTGGTTGTGATGGTGGTAGAGGGTGGTAGTGGTGGTTGTGATGGTGGTAGAGGGTGGTAGTGGTGGTTGTGATGGTGGTAGAGGGTGGTTGTGGTGGTTGTGATGGTGGTAGAGGGTGGTAGTGATGGTGGTAGAGGGTGGTAGTGATGGTGGTAGAGGGTGGTAGTGAAGGTGGTAGAGGGTGGTAGTGATGGTGGTAGTGATGGTGGTAGTGATGGTGGTAGAGGGTGGTAGTGATGGTGGTAGTGATGGTGGTAGTGATGGTGGTAGTGATGGTGGTAGTGATGGTGGTAGTGATGGTGGTAGTGATGGTGGTAGTGATGGTGGTAGAGGGTGGTAGTGATGGTGGTAGAGGGTGGTAGTGATGGTGGTAGAGGGTGGTAGTGATGGTGGTAGAGATAACCTCTCCTCCCACTCCTTTCCTCGCCATCTTCCATATGCCAACAAGTCTTCAATGGAGGTAAAAGTGATTTAAATGTTCATTTATCCATTTCACTAGTGCTTTATATTTATTTCTCACTGTTTTCTGTATGTAAAATTATAGTTTTTCTCATTAAAATGTATTTTTTGTTAATATTTTTGGGTGTCTGGAACGGATTAATTAGATTTACATTATTTTTGAGGGAAATATTGCTTTTGTTTTTGTCGAATTTGGTTTTCATCGGACTCTCTGGAACGAATTAAAAGTGAAAACAAAGGTTCCACTGTATTACAGAAAGAGATGAATTTCAATGGTTTTTAGGGCTGAAAGTAGCTTGAAATTGAGATCAGAGTAGTAAAAATATTTGATTTTTGCTGATATTCCAGGATACACAAATGACATCACTTGTCCAATACATGTCCAACTGGCCAGTCTAACATGCATTTAGGAATGCACCGACATTATTTATGCAATTATTACAATAATGCAGTAGTCTGCATAACAGTAATCTTTTATTTTTTGTGTTAATAAAAATTAAAAAATAGAAAGCAAGTGTAATATAAGAAGGGCCTGAAGACATGACTAATGAACAGAGAAAATGCTATTTTAGTGCCAGGAATGTCTGCACCATTCACTCTAGACCCTATTTTGAAACCGGCATTCCTTGAATTTTGTATGAAATTGGCCAAATTACCAATTTCTGATCACATTATTGAGTAGTTTAAATAGTTGAATAAGATAAGATAAGATAAGATAAGATTTCGTTCGGATTTTTAACCCCGGAGGGTTAGCCACCCAGGATAACCCAAGAAAGTCAGTGCGTCATCGAGGACTGTCTAACTTATTTCCATTGGGGTCCTTAATCTTGTCCCCCAGGATGCGACCCACACCAGTCGACTAACACCCAGGTACCTATTTGCTGCTAGGTGAACAGGACAATAGGTGTAAGGAAACGTGTCGGAATTTCCACCCGCCGGGAATCGAACCCGGGCCCTCCGTGTGTGAAGCGGGAGCTTTAGCCACCAGACCACCGGGCCACCACAATAGGCAGTTTCTTGTGCTCAATCAATAGACTGGAAGACATACTAGTGAAATAGCTACAAATTTGGTCAACTGGAACAATGGAATTGTCCTAAAATCGGACTCAAAGTCTACAAAATCAGCGATGTGTAAATACAGCTGACAGCAAAATTCGCAAAAAGTGTAATTTTGTCAGTTTTCCATCAAATTTTGTAATTTTTGTTTTATAACCTTCAGAAAGGATTCTCTACCATTTTATAAAGAAAAAGTAACTTTTTTTTTTTTTTTTTTTTAAATTTTGTGACCCTGAGAACAAGTTTGAGAGGAGGGGTCATGACCGTGAAAGGGTTAAAATGATTACATATTGAGCTTCATATTATACTAATATAATTAGATACAATACACATAAGGATCTTGAGAAAGTCATTAATTTTGCAAATGCATTTCCAGCAAACTAATCATAAGGTTTACTAACTGCTGAATTCTAGCCCTAGAATAAAATTTTAGTATACCTTGGGTATACTAAAATTTATTCAGGTAGTCTGGGTAATTTATGTGCTGTATGTTACTCCTGAGTGTGTTTTGGCAATAATTTATAGTGTAAATCAAATAGTTAAGTGGATACTGCCATGGAGATAGTGTTATGTTGTGCAACTGGGAAACAACCTAGCAAAACCAATATAACCTTACATAACCCAATGGAAATAAGTCACTTTATCTGACTTTGGGTTGGCCTAGGTAATCTACACTATGTATAATAATTGTACTTATGTGTAGTTGTACCTGTACTTACTTAACATAATTCAATATAAGCTAATGTAATAGAACCTAACTTAGTCATCAGCAGAGATGAGCTGGTGTCTTTGTTTATGCTCATTGTGATTATCGAGATGTGTCAACTGAATCGATACAAACTGCTGATTGGTGAAGACTGCATTTGAGCCAAAGAAAAGCTATTATTTTTGCTAAAGCTCTTAAAATAAAATTTGCACAAGAAATAACTATTAACAAGCACTTTAGGTAGCTGGTATGTACAGAACAAATAATTTCCAAGTAGCTCCATCCAATAACAGCCATGGTTTGAGTTAGGTAATAGCATTTAAGAAACCCTTGCTGGTTTAACGAGTAATTGGATTAAAATAACAAAAATACGAGAAAACAATACTTTTATGTAAATTATACTAAACACTAGTGAAGGTATAATACCAAATTTTTTACCAATGCTGATACTGATACTCAATTTAAAAGTCTATTTCAATATCATCAAAATTACCCACTAATACTTTGGCACATATCTACCGAACCCTATAATAAAAAGTTAACATGACGTTATATATCATAATAAAAGGTATTATTTTAAAAGTTATTAATTTGTAAGGTAGAGGTAGAGAGCATTAATTTGCCTGGTGGCAAACGCTCTCGCTTCACACAGTGACGGTCCGAGTTCAATTCCCAGCGAAGTGGAAACATTATGTGTGTTTCCTGACACCAGTTGTCCATGTTCACCCATCAGTAAAATAGGTACTTGGGTATTAGTCAATTGGTATGGGTCGCATCCTGGGACAATTAACCTAATTTGCCCGAAGTGCTCTACATAACGAGCAGCTTTCTATATAGTAGTATGTCATTGATGTCAGCTAGGACTGTATACCTTGTACATGTACTTGTAGTAAATAGATACTAATTACTATTATTATTATCATTAAGTGTTGTTGTTGTGACGGACCTGGATCCTGGGGTCTGGAGTCTCGTCCACCTCACTACTCAAGTTATCACTGTTGACCCTCTGTCTGGGCTGGTCACTCAGGTCTACCTCCTCCATCATGCACTGCTCCGCCGCCAACCTCAACCACACCCCATTAAACCCACCAATTTACACCCATTCCTAACTTAAATAAGCCACCACCGACACTCCTATTTTGACAATTTTCGTCTGCAGAGAGAGACAGTATAGACGTATAAACTCTCTCCTCCAACACTATTATAATAAAATTATATCTCATAAAAAGGGTAATAATGAGGAACAAAATAGCATCACGTTAACACAGTCAGTGTTGTATTGGATGCCACCTGTCATGTTTAACTCATTTATTTAACGTAATAATTTGATTGACAAGAGTATTAAACTGTAACCAAAAATTAATTGTACCTGACGTTGACACAGTAGTTATTACCCCAGTATGTATTAAATAACTTTATGAAGTGTTTGTTAAAAATACTACTGTTGATTCGTTGCATTATGTGTTTACTCATGATGGGAGCGGTCAGGATCACCTGAGAAACTCAATTTTATGATTCAAATTCTAATTCAAATTCATATTTTTATTTCTATTCATGCGGTACAAAAATAATGTAGTTCACATGTAATAAAACATTGTTAGGCACAAAAGAAAGCCACTAGTATGCATTACGTTTCGGGTAAACTAATCCTAATTGTTAAAGACTACTTTAGAATTAAAAATAGACTATCAAGAAGGATGTCTAACGTAATTAACTATACTTATATGCACAATAAGAAAGGTAACTAATGTACAAATGGTCCAGTTTTAAAAGTATGACTTATTATTTCTGGGTTATCCCAGGTTCTCTACACATATGCTGCTATGTATGATAATTCTATGTAACTGTATTTGTGTATACCTGAATAAACTTACTTATTGGTTTCTTGGAGTGATTGAAGAGATAGTGAAGATAGTGAAGATACAACAAGTTACTTACACTAGAAATATAATGTTACAGTATAATTAATTTTCTATGAAAGTTTGAGGAAGACTGGATACATCATTAAAATAAATGACAAAATTTAATTAAGTAAATATTAAATTATACTCATGAACAAAAATTAAGGTCAGTGTTCACTTAAGTAACTTAATGTTACTAAGGAACCACAAGCGCTCCCAGTAATTGAGGTGTTTTATCTCTGTTATGCGTGCCGTGAAGGTTCTCTGTACATTTTCTAGGTCAGCAATTTCACCTGCCTTGAAAGGTGCTGTTAGTGTGCAGCAATATTCCAGCCTAGATAGAACAAGTGACCTGAAGAGTGTCATCATGGGCTTGGCCTCCCTAGTTTTGAAGGTTCTCATTATCCATCCTGTCATTTTTCTAGCAGATGCGATTGATACAATGTTATGGTCCTTGTAGGTGAGATCCTCCAACATGATCACTCCCAGGTCTTTGACATTGGTGTTTTGCTCTATTTTGTAGCCAGAATTTGTTTTGTACTCTGATGAAGATTTAATTTCCTCGTGTTTACCATATCTGAGTAATTGAAATTTCTCATCGTTGAACTTCATATTGTTTTCTGCAGCCCACTGAAAGATTCGGTTGATGTCCGCCTGGAGCCTTGCAGTGTCTGCAATGGAAGACACTGTCATGCAGATTCGGGTGTCATCTGCGAAGGAAGACACGGTGCTGTGGCTGCCATCCTTGTCTATGTCGGATATGAGGATGAGGAACAAGATGGGAGCGAGTACTGTGCCTTGTGGAACAGAGCTTTTCACCATAGCTGCCTCAGACTTTACTCTGTTGACGACTACTCTCTGTGCTCTGTTAGTGAGGAAATTATAGATCCATCGACCGACTTTTCCTGTTATTCCTTTAGCACGCATTTTGTGCGCTATTACGCCATGGTCACACTTGTCGAAGGCTTTTGCAAAGTCTGTATATATTACATCTGCATTCTTTTTATCTTCTAGTGCATTTAGGACCTTGTCGTAGTGATCCAATAGTTGAGACAGACAGGAGCGACCTGTTCTAAACCCATGTTGCCCTGGGTTATGTAACTGATGGGTTTCTAGATGGGTGGTGATCTTGCTTCTTAGGACCCTTTCAAAGATTTTTATGATATGGGATGTTAGTGCTATCAGTCTGTAGTTCTTTGCTGTTGCTTTACTGCCCCCTTTGTGGAGTGGGGCTATGTCTGTTGTTTTTAGTAACTGTGGGACGATCCCCGTGTCCATGCTCCCTCTCCATAGGATGGAAAAGGCTCGTGATAGGGGCTTCTTGCAGTTCTTGATGAACACGGAGTTCCATGAGTCTGGCCCTGGGGCAGAGTGCATGGGCATGTCATTTATCGCCTGTTCGAAGTCATTTGGCGTCAGGATAACATCGGATAGGCTTGTGTTAACCAAATTTTGTGGCTCTCTCATAAAAAAAAATCATTTTGATCTTCGACTCTCAGTCTGGTTAGCGGCTTGCTAAAAACTGAGCCATATTGGGACTTGAGTAGCTCACTCATTTCCTTGCTGTCATCTGTGTAGGACCCATCTTGTTTAAGTAGGGGCCCAATACTGGACGTTGTTCTCGACTTTGATTTGGCATAGGAGAAGAAATACTTTGGGTTTCTTTCGATTTCATTTATGGCTTTTAGTTCTTCCCGATTAGTTGCTAGTGCAGGTAACATTGATGTATTTGCCATAACTGAGACGTGGTTTAATTAAAAAAGTCGGGATATGCCTGCGGAATGTCACATTCAGGGTTTTAAATTGTTCCAAGTAGATAGAAGTATCGGGAAGGGGGGTGGGGTGGCATTGTATGTCCGAGATCGCTTGAACTGTTGCATAAAAACGGGTATTAAGTCTGAAGTAACTCATACAGAGTCTGTTTGGATAGAATTTTCAGAGGGGCATGAAAAATTGATTTTAGGTGTGATATACAGTCCCCCAAACTTAGGGACCAAGGGAGACTACTATGGGAGGAAATTGTTAGGGCCACAAGGCACAATAATGTAGTAATCTAGGAGACTTTAACTTTAGTCATATTGATTGGAATTTCTTGACTGGGAATTTAGAATCATACGACTTCTTAGAAGTAGTTCAGGATTGTTTTTTGAGGCAGTTTGTGACAGAACCTACAAGGGGTAATAACCTGCTTGACTTAGTACTGGCAAACAATGAATCCCTTGTTAATAATTTAGAGGAACTGGGTGCTAGCGACCACAAATCAATTGCATTTAGCATTGAATGGAAGTATGATAGTAGGGATAACTCAGTAACAGTCCCAGATTTTCGCATAGCAGATTACGATGGGCTTAGAGAACACTTATCATCTGTTGACTGGGGTAACGAAGAGAGCTATCAATATGACAGTTTTCTGAACACTATACATGCTGCTCAAAGAACGTTTATCCCGTATAAAGAAATTAGATCAAATAGAAATGACCCAAAATGGATGAATAAGAAGCTGAAATATCTACTAGGGCATAAGAAGGTAATTTATAGGCGTATCAAAAGAGGTGAGGGTCATCTTATGAATCAGTATATTGACATTAAGAGGGACATTAAAAAGGGGATAAGAAAAGCTAAAAGGGACAATGAAATTAAAGTTGCTAGGGATTCGAAAACTAACCCAAATTTTTTTTTTCCAGGTATGTAGAACAAACAGTCTCGGCTGAGTGGTTGAGGGGAGTAGACGTGTGCTGGGGATCTGGACCTACTAATTCGCAGGCCTACCCATTTCTCCCGACTGATAAGTCATCATTAAAACTCCTACTGTTGGAAGACAGCTTCAGTGTTGGGAGAACTATTATGTGCGAGCTGTGACTAAGGATATACCTAGTGAAACACTGGAAATAGTTTTCCTTTTTGCAAAGGCCCTCACAGGCCTCTGCTTCCCCTCTGCCTTTCATTTGACCTCAGCCTTTCGCCTCTATCAACATACAGTGTAGAGGCGAATTTTGCTAGTCCACTGCTACTCATGCCCCTCAAAATGCTCACAACTCATCGCTTTACCAACCTGAGGAATAATGACGAGTGTGCAGTCCTACATGAGTTGGTAACCCAGGTGTCCACACACTGAAAATTCGTCTTTCACTCCAAGACACGTGTGCTAGAAGTTCTGCAAGTTTGGAGTAACTATTTGTACGAGTATTGCAGTGTTTGGTAACTCTTGAGAAGTCTGCCTCAGTCAGTGACCTTGAGCGAGGCACTGCATCACCTGCCTGAGACTTTCGCCCACATTGACTATGTGAAGAAAGGCGAATGTGCGTGCTCAGTTACCCCTGCTGTTCTCCTGTATCCCCAACTCTCCGCCTTTAAACTCAGCCATTCGCCTCTATCAAGGTGCAGTGTAGAGGTGTATTTTGCTGCTCCGCTGGTACTCGAATATGTGAGTTCCGCAAGTGCTTCAGATTTGTTGTAACTATTTGCATGAGTAGATTACGCTTACTTAGGACATTGTGCTACCATCAGTACCTACGTAGGCTTAAAATGAGTGAGGAATGTCTGGCCTGCTGGGTGGCCTTGAAAATGGCACTATAAGACCCGCATGCCACTTACACCCATACTGCGTGTGTCTAGTGAGGTGAATGTCTCTTCCTCGACTTTCCTATTCACCGGTATCCCTTAACTCGTCGCCATTATCTACATATGGGATAAGGGCGAGTTTAGCTGATCCAGGCCAAACAGCTCTCCAAGCCAGCCAGTGAAGGCCAAGTGAAGGCCAGTGAAGGCCAAGGCATTCTGAATCCCAGAATGCCTTTGTGAACGTTCTACAGTGTTCCAGCCGTACCTTTGGTGTTGTGAGAACTAGTTCTTATGTAGTGAAAATTTGTCTGTCATTCCAAGACACGTGTGCTAGATGTGTTAAGTGCTGTGGGTTTGGAGTAATTAACAAGTAGTACAGGGTTGGTAACTCTCGAGATGACTGTGGGCCCAGTGAATGACCTTGAAAATTGCACTGCGACCTGCAGGCCACTACACCCATATTGCCTGTGTCTAGCGAGGTGAATATCCCTTCCTTGTCCCTTCTCCTTCCTCGATTTGGAACTCAGCCATTCGCCTCTATTTACTTATGGTCTAGAGGCGGTTTTTGCCAGACCACATAAATACTTGAGTGCCCGTGTCCTCTGTGCCGCACTCCACTATCTTACGAATGTGTCTCCTGTGTGCCTACCTGCCTGCTACAAGCAAATATCCAGGTGGTTGACACGGGCTTAGCAAGCACAGTCAAGCAAGCTTGAAAGCAGCACTAAAAGCTAGCCAGAACAAGCTAAGGCAGCCTGCAGTTATAGCTGTCCTAAGGCCCAGCATGTCTATGTATACATTCTACAGTGCTGCTGGCATACCAGTGTTTCCTCTAGTGGCTTAAGAACAATTTAACGAGCATTGCAGTACTGACATTTTAAGTGGGACATGCCAGAGGTTCACTTATAAACATAGTAAGTTTGTGGTGATTGGCTTGTACACAGTGAACATTCATCTGTCATATATGTGCTACAAGTGTTAAGTGCTGCTTTCCCCAACAGTTAATTGTCATTTGTAAGCCTGTATTAAGACTTTAAAAGGCTCAGAGTGTGCTTCAGTGTAGCGACTCCTTACATTTGATAAATTAGTGTAATACATGCTCTGCTCAGTGTAACTGAACTATTAAATACGGTTACATAATTAAATTGCTTGTCCTAGTGTCATTGCTGTGTTTTCTAATACATTTTCTCGTTCAGACTGAAACTTTACTGCTAAATTCCCAGTAATATTTCAAATTGCAGTGTTCATCTGTGGTGTGAGTGTGTAACTTATGCTTTGTATTTTTACTGTGAACAAGCTTACTGCTGCATAATGTTCAGTTTCATGAATACTTTCTCTCTTGAGTAATTCGGTTACCTTTCAACTGTGTTAAGCAAGAGTCAGCCTGTTAACATCTATGTTCCTTGACATCTCATCTTGTGAAAAATTTTTTGATTTTCCGAAACTATAGTGCCTAATAGGTGTTTAATGTGTCGATATGAGTCAAAAATATATTTGACAATAGGACAGAACCAAGAGTTCCCTTTGCGCATGCGCGGATGTGCGGGGGTAGAGGTCAATTCGGGGCATGGGGGAGGCGGCAGTTTTTTGAATGTAGTGAGGAGGCTGGGAAAGCATGGAACCAGGAACTTGGCGTTCATGGCGGCCTAAGGATTAATATAGGCCTCATTTCATAATAGGAAGTGTCGTAACTGTTCCTGGTGGAGAGTGAGGGAACGTGATTTACGGGACCACCGTAATAAAGTGGTAAAATGAGTGAATAAGGGTAGGACCGGGTGACTGGCGCGTCACCATGGACTGTGTCCCGGGGAAAATTACCCTTGGTTTAATCACCACTCATCGGTCTCAGATCTTAATGGAGTGATCTCTAATGTGTATAATAATTATGAGACATTAAATCATCTTGTGAATTGTAATGTAATTAATGATAATAACGCTAAGTTAAGAGAATGCGTGAAGTGAAATAAGTCGCCTTGCTCCGAGTGAACCCGTTAGACCTCGTTCCCGGGACGAGGAAAATGAAGTTCATTGTGTCACGACTTCTCAACCGGGACAAACCAACGGATGCCTCGTCCTGCTGGAATGAGAACCGTGTCGGTGTAGCAGGACATCAAAATGAGATGGTGAATGGAGGAAATAAGGAGTATCAATCACCCACAGTTAAGTAACCCTTCTAGTTATAGCAGACTGATACTGGCCAGTTAGGTATGTTGTAATTGGATAGGTTATGAGTGATCCAGCTACATCAAGTGACCACCAGAGAATATCTGGTAAGTGGAGAGATTATGTACAAGCGTTTTTCCTTGATGGATATATCCATGTGTAACCTACCCTCCCCCCCTTCATTCAGTTGCACTAATATAATCTATACAGTCCACAATTAATTAGTGGCACCGTACTTGTGGGTGCTATCCAATCCATACTGGTCTCGGATAGATATGGATAAGATTGTGAGGTCGAAGGGACCACCTGCCGTGACCAGGGGTGGTTAAGTTTTCTCACATGTCTACACGGGGTGACTACGGTAAACAATATGGTTGTCTCCCAATGAGATTACTTGTATGTATATAATGTTGAGGTACATACAGGTAATCACCCCTAGAAAATTTTCCACACATCTAGTGGGTCTAGCGCCTAGTTAAAATTGTAATAGTAACAATTTGCAATCATTATACTTCTAGTTATACATTGTGTAAATTATTTTAGACTATTTGATCAACTGGATTGTAGTGTTTAACTTCTGATACACCAATTTAATGACTGCAGACACGCACTGACACATAATAAACATTAAAACGCTGGTACCTCTCCAGAAGCTGGGCCTAGTGTGTGACCTTGAGAAGTTGAGTGTGTTTATTACGGCCAGCGGTGTACCACTCTAACCTATATTTACATCAACACAAGTGTATTCTAAGTGATAAATTGTACACTTGGTGTACTTGGTAATACTTGTCATACATAGAAACGCGTGTGTAAGTGAGATTGTTTAGGTACTGGTTCATCTATCTACAGCTGCACACTTATGCTTGCATACATGTGTAACATAGTAACGTGTGAGTTACCCAGGATGGACCAAGGAAGTCAACCAGAGTGATTTATCTCATTGTCATTGTAACATTACCTATTTTTTTTTTTTTTTTTTTTTTTTTTTTTTTTTTCTTTTTTTTTTTTTTTTTTTTTTTCTTTTAGTAATACTGTTTACGATCTATGGTTGGGGTAAGAGGTTGTCTTCAGCATTCATTGTAATGTCTGCTATATTATTATTTCAGTGAGGTACATTAGGTGGCAGTAGCCTGAACTAACTCAAGTGGAAGTTATCATTGAATTTGAACCTCTTGTTTAATGTGATGTATGTCAGAATTCTAATTTTATGCTCAATATTACCTACTTTGTCTCTCTCTCTCTCTCTCTCTCTCTCTTTTCATCTTTGTAATTTGTGATAAGGTGTAAGACCTCGCCTGTACCATCCATTATATCATTATATGTACCATATTATTAACACACATACAAGAGGTCTCTGAGTGTGTTTTTGGTGGGGTGTGTGTCGTATTGAGTGGTGGTGGTCTGGGTTGAGTATGGTTGGAGGTGTTCATTGAACTTGAGCACTTGTGTCTTGTGATCTATTTTGGACTTCTGACTTTGTAGTGAATATTTGCTCTTGCATAAGCTATAAGGGAAAGATAAGCGAGGAATTCTTGTGTTGTGAGTCTTACACCAGATATCATCACTGGCAAACATGGCAACTGTTATAGAGGAACCTATTTCTGCAGGTGATGGAAATGATGATAGCTTCCAGACCTTTAAAAGTAAACAAAAGAGAAAAAGTGAGAAAGGGCTAGAGCGTCGACGTAGTCAGACTCACTTGACTCGTACACAATGTGACACTAAACGTCCTTGGTGCACAGAGGCTGCAAGAAGTCTTTCTTCAAAGGAAGAATGTGTTAAGCTGAACTTCCCTGACAACACCCCGCTGCCTGCTAAGTGTGCATGGCTAATGGAAGCTGTAAACAAGCATCCTAACTCAAGGATCCAATTTAGGAAAAACACACACAACTTTGTGTTTGTGGAACAGAATGCAGAACTGATCAATGATCTACTTAGTACACCTTATGGGGATATTAAGCTGCTCCGACCTCCATCAGACACTCACCACTTTAAAAAATGGGTCAGTATCATAATCTTTGGATACCCTCTCTGCATGGACCCATCCCATTTGACTCTCAGTGAGCATATCATCAAGCCTAAAAGACTTAAAGGAAAATCCCAAATTATTGCCAGTTGGGTGGGTCCTGTGCCCCTCCCCCGGAATATCTGGGTGCATGGTTTACGTTTCCTAAACATCGAAGTGTACCTACCCCCTAAACGTAGGTGTTACAAATGCCAGCACTATGGCCATGTTGCAGTAGACTGTGGAATACTACATTCTTGGTGTGGTAAGTGTGCTGGGAAACATTCCACTAGAGAATGCACAGTAGGCCCTGACAGCCAAAAATTTAAGTGTATTAACTGTAAAGAAGTTGGGGTTACAGTTTCCCACAAGGACTGCAGTCAGAACCCAAACAACCTTCGATGTAAACCTGATAACAGTCCTTTAATGGTAACTGAGGATGAGGCCATCCAGTCTACCACAGCCAGATCTGAGACTGAACCTCTGCAAAGTGTGCAAGAACCCCACCTCACTGCAAATGATTCTGGTGATACCAGAATGCCATCACACACACCAGCTGTGGAGGAGCTAGCCATCCCTGCTAGCACATATGGAACTACTGGTCTGCCACTACAGATACCTATGGCTACACCTGAATATGGGGATGAGTTTGTCATTTCTCCCAATACACACAACTACAACAGTCAGACGGACACCACACAGGTAACCCCCCTGGAAATTGGAGATGAGTCAGATGCACAGGACCTACCTGCAATGAATGATGAAACAGAGAACACTAATGTAACCATGGTACCTGTTAAGGTGATAGGTGTTAAAGAAAGCACTAACCCAGAAGTGCCATCCTCCGGAGAGGCATTGGATTCGCCTGACCTTCCTCATATTATAACAAATTTCCAGAAAAAAATTGAGCATCTTGAACAGATCCTGACAAGTTTAATAAATATATGTAATCAGGATGATGCTCTTGAGCATGGTGATGATGTCAAAAGTGCAGCAATCTCCGTTCAGCTTCCAGCAATTTGTGAGAAAGAAGCCCATGACTCTTGCCTTCAAGACTTGCCTTTTAACTGGCTGCCAAGATGCCGAAAAATGCTTAAAAATAAAGGTCCTGAAGATAAAGACGTACAAACTATGCTATTTGCTCTTAAGTGTCTGCACACTGTAGTCAAAGCATAATAGTTTTACCATCTTATGAGCAAGAGATTGTAATAACTCACTACAATGGATACATTACAAATCTTTTCATGGAACATTGCTTCCATCAGGAAGCGGTTGCCTGACTTACATCATATTAGTGCAACCAAGAATATTGATGTCATCTGTTTGCAGGAATGTAGATTGAAAGATGGAGCACCTCCACCAAACTTGCCTGGATATGCAGCTTATAACCTAAGGTCAACCAACTGTTGTGTGATGTATGTCAGAAAGAACTTGCCACATTCACTCCTTTCCTTGCAGAGTCGAGTTAACATGCAGTATCATGGTGTCAAAGTATATGCAGGCGATTTTTCCATAAACATTTTTAATCTCTATGCCCCAGCGAACCAGCTTCGACCTGATGCTTTACCAGATCGCATCAATAGTGAACCTACCATCATTCTTGGAGATTTTAATGCCAGACATAAGAATATTGGTGGGTCTATAACAAACACCAATGGAACTAAACTAGTGAGATTGCTAAATGAGCATGATAATGTTCGAATTGTGGGCACTACTGAGCCTACTCACATATATGGTGGCATACTAGATCTGTGTCTTGGATTTAATACATCATATACGATGCATGACTCTGTCATAGTTGATGATCTTCTATCTGATCACTTCCCAAGACTAACAACTGTCAATCTTGATCACATCTCCAGCAATCAAGGAGCTAAATACAGAAGGAGGAAACTTATTCTCAAACCAGAACACAGAGACAACTTTATTAACCACTTGGATCAATGGTATAAGAATTACGAGCCCATTGGCACACAAAAATTTAATGATGATTTAATTACCACTATTGAGAGTGTTCTCACAGATCAAGTGGGCAGGAATAGGAAACAAAGACCCTCCACTATAAATAACAATAAAAACCAATGTAAATACTATAATGATCCACAGCTACGCAATCTAACACATGCAGCTAGGAGGATTGGTAAAGCATACCGTGAATGTAGAACCCCAGACCTGCTCAGAACGTTCCAAGCTGCACTAACAAATGCAAGGAATAGAAAGGAAGAACTTAGGCAACAGGAATGGGAACAGTTTGTTAGTGGATTAAATAGGTCCACCCCTTTGAGTTTGGCTTGGAAAGGTATAAATAAAATAACCAGGAAAAAGACTGGCAATGTTGCTCATCCCTTTCCTCTTGAAAAAGCAAATGACCTCATAAATGACTGGTCCAAAACATCCAGGCATGAAAGCCTTCCATCTCATATTAGAAAAAATTTAGAGAGTACTTCTGAAGAAATGTTGAAACTGATTAATTTTATGAGCCAAAATATTGATGAGAGTGATTGCCTCTTTACCGAGTATGAATTAGATAATGCATTAACCAAAGGTCGATCAACTGCTCCTGGAGAGGATGGTATAACCTATGATATTCTCAGAACTCTAAGGCACGTGCCTGATAACCCTTTGTTGGCACTGTATAATCTCAGTTACATTGAGGGCGTTCTTCCTACTTCCTGGACCAATAGTCTCATTGTGCCTATCCCTAAGCCCCAACAGCCTGATACATTTAGGCCGATCTCCTTAACTAGTTGTCTTTGTAAAACTTTTGAAAGAATGATGCTTAACAGACTGTACTACAGAATCAGACACCAACTTTCCCCCTACCTCTATGGGTTCATGAAAGGTAAAAGTGTGCAGAACTGTATTTCCACCTTTCTCACTGCACACACCTCTACTAGTTTTACCACTTTTCTTGATCTAAAATCTGCATTTGATATTGCGAACAGAACCGTTATACTACATGAACTAGCCAAAATGAATATTGGTGGTAGCTTACTCTGCTGGATAATAGGATACCTGTCAAATAGAGTATCCTCTGTCCTTTACCAAGGCTTCAGAAGTGATTCTAAAGAAATGTCTTTAGGTACACCGCAGGGAGGAGTTCTTAGTCCCATGCTATTTAATATTCTGATTAATGCTCTCCTAAATGCTCTACCTGCCTCACCTAAACATATAGCTATAAGCTATGCTGATGATATCATGATCCATACAACAGGGCATAAGAAGATGAATACCATTCTTAATGAAGTTCAAGCAATTTGTAATCGACTAGGCCTCATAATATCTTCCTCTAAAACAAAGATATTAACAAGCAAACGACATCCCCCACCCATCTATTTGCAGGGTGAAATCATTAGCTACGTTAAAACTTACAGATATCTTGGTGTAGATGTACCCTTTAACAAATCCACTATACCACAACTAAACAAGAAATGCAAAGCTAGGCTAAATGCTCTCAAAGCTGTTGCTGGCTACAATCCCAACTATGGTGCTAATGTGAGAATCGTGAGAATGATGTACATAGCCTATGTTAGGTCCTTAATTGATTATGCTGCTCCCATGTTGATATTAGCTAGAGAAAGTTCTCTCCGACCCTTGGAGTTAATGCAAAATGAAGCTCTCAGGATTATTCTTGGCTGTCCCAGATCTACAAAAGTTCTTAACATGAGGAAGGAGCTTGGTATTTCTAGTATCAGTGATAGGATTGTTGAAATTAACACTGTACTCGGTATTAGAATGTTGAGAAACGAACCAGACACTGTCACAGTGAATCTTACCAAGTGTCTAGAGGTAAATACACACAGATCTAAATGGATTGTGAAAACGTGCAATTGCATTAAGTTTTATAACCTACATGAACTGTATCACTGTAGGCAACAAGAGCATTTCACCCCTCCATGGAAGATGTGTTCATTTAATATCACATACCTACAAGTCCCTCCCAAGAAGCTCATTGCTAGTAATCCCTTCCTTAAATCTCTTGTTAGAGCAACTGCTCAAGAAGAAATTTCTCACCTAGCTGGTAGTAATAAGTTATCACAAGTTATATACACTGATGGATCTAAACAGGAGTCTTCTGGCAGGGCTGCATCTGCTCTTGTTGCCACCTCCCTAGTTAAGAACGATAATAAATTTGTTGAGTTAGGCATAAGAATTAACAACTGGGCGTCTACACTGCAAACTGAATTGTTTGCAATCCTAATGGCGCTAAAGCTAACCTATGACACTGAGCTTGACTCTATCATCATTACTGATTCTATGTCATCATTGAAGGCTCTTGACTCATATAATGACTCCAACAACATGCTCATTGGGGAAGCCAGGTATAGATACTCAAAAATTAGGGACAAAGGAATTAATGTACAATTGCTATGGATCCCATCACACATTGGATTACTCCTTCATGATAAAGTTGATATGTTAGCCAAGAAGAGTACCCAGAAGGAGAATGTAGAATATAACTTTGGTATAACTGTGTCTAGCATTAGGAATAATATTAGGAGAGAAGTAAATAATGAAAATGATTGTTATAGGAATGCAGTTAGAAGCCTGAGTAGATCTATAACCCACTATGATAACATGAACGTAGATAAGTATGTTTATGGAGCAACTTGCAATGTGAACAGACTGACTGATGTTGTAGTGGCCAGGCTTAGGCTTGGTTACAAGTACTTCTGGCAGTTTGGGAGACACACAGATGATGATCAAACTAAATGTAAATTATGTGATCAGGCATATGGTCACTCTCTTGAACACTATGTGCTTAATTGTCCACTTATTGAGGAATACAGAGACAGACAGTATAATAACCTATGTGACATGTCAAGATATCTTATTAATGAAAATAAGATACCAGATATACTAAGCAAATTTCCTAAATTTGCTTGTAACAGATAAGTGAACTATAGATATGTAGATATAAATCCATATGTATTCCTGTTAACCCTTTGGGGCCTAGCTCCTAGGCCTTTTGTGTATCCATATGCTCTCGCGCTACCGTCCACAGGATGGATATGGGGTGCACAATAAACTAGCCACTTCGGTGGCAAAATCTAAATCTATAGAACAAAAGTTAGAGATAAGATAGGTCCCCTAAAAAATAACTATGGGCATCTTACTGACAAAGAGAATGAAATGTGCTCGAGTTTAAATAATTATTTTCTTAATACTTGGGAATTCTTCACTTGCCTAACAGCAAAGAACTACAGACCAATAGCACTAACATCCCATATCATAAAAATCTTTGAAAGGGTCCTAAGAAGCAAGATCACCACTCATCTAGAAACCCATCAGTTACACAACCCAGGGCAACATGGGTTTAGAACAGGTCGCTCCTGTCTGTCTCAACTATTGGATCACTACGACAAGGTCCTAAATGCACTAGAAGACAAAAAGAATGCAGATGTAATATATACAGACTTTGCAAAAGCCTTCGACAAGTGTGACCATGGCGTAATAGCACACAAAATGCGTGCTAAAGGAATAACAGGAAAAGTCGGTCGATGGATCTATAATTTCCTCACTAACAGAACACAGAGAGTAGTCGTTCAACAGAGTAAAGTCCGAGGCAGCTACGGTGAAAAGCTCTGTTCCACAAGGCACAGTACTCGGTCCCATCTTGTTCCTCATCCTCATATCCGACATAGACAAGGATAAGTAAGTAAGTAAGTAAGTAAGTAAGTTTATTCAGTAAGTTTATTCATGTCAGCCACAGCACCGTGTCTTCCTTTGCAGATGACACCCGAATCTGCATGACAGCGTCTTCCACTGCAGACACTGCAAGGCTCCAGGCGGACATCAACCAAATCTTTCGGTGGGCTGCAGAAAACAATATGAAGTTCAACGATGAGAAATTTCAATTACTCAGATATGGTAAACATGAGGAAATTAAATCTTCATCAGAGTACAAAACAAATTCTGGCCACAAAATAGAGCGAAACACCAACGTCAAAGACCTGGGAGTGATCATGTCGGAGGATCTCATCTTCAAGGACCATAACATTGTATCAATCGCATCTGCTAGAAAAATGACAGGATGGATAATGAGAACCTTCAAAACTAGGGACGCCAAGCCCATGATGACACTCTTCAGGTCACTTGTTCTATCTAGGCTGGAATATTGCTGCACACTAACAGCACCTTTCATGGCAGGTGAAATTGCCGACCTAGAAAATGTACAGAGAACTTTCACGGCGCGCATAACAGAGATAAAACACCTCAATTACTGGGAGCGCTTGAGGTTCCTAAACCTGTATTCCCTGGAATGCAGGAGGGAGAGATACATGATTATATACACCTGGAAAATCCTAGAGGGACTAGTACCGAACTTGCACACGAAAATCACTCACTACGAAAGCAAAAGACTTGGCAGACGATGCACCATCCCCCCAATGAAAAGCAGGGGTGTCACTAGCACGTTAAGAGACCATACAATAAGTGTCAGGGGCCCGAGACTGTTCAACTGCCTCCCAGCACACATAAGGGGGATTACCAACAGACCCCCGGCAGTCTTCAAGCTGGCACTGGACAAGCACCTAAAGTCAGTTCCTGATCAGCTGGGCTGTGGCTCGTACGTTGGTTTGCGTGCAACCAGCAGCAACAGCCTGGTTGATCAGGCTCTGATCCACCAGGAGGCCTGGTCACAGACCGGGCCGCGGGGGCGTTGACTCCCGGAACTCTCTCCAGGTAAACTCCAGGTAACCCTTGGCACGATCTACTTCCACATTGGACAAATGTGACACCACCTATGACTGCTGCACCTCTCCTGTCTACGGTTTATAAGCTGCTTCTCCGCTCATATGCCGTATTCTATTCAAGATTGATGGACTGACCACATCGACTCAAGGCTGAGGGACTGATTACCTCATTCTCCTCCTGTTCGTCAAGTTTATCCTTTGTATGGAGTGATGAAGCCACTGTGTGGCGAAACGTCTCCTCAAGGGAACAGATGGTTGTGCAAGAGGGTGGGAAGGGAACGGATGGTTGTGCAGGAGGGTGGGACGGGAAAGGATGGTTGTGCAGGAGGGTGGGAAGGGAACGGATGGTTGTGCAGGAGGGTGGGAAGGGAACGGATGGTTGTGCAGGAGGGTGGGAAGGGAACGGATGGTTATGCAGGAGGGTGGGAAGGGAATGGATGGTTGTGCAGGAGGGTGGGAAGGGAACGGATGGTTGTGCAGGAGGGTGGGAAGGGAACGGATGGTTGTGCAGGAGGGTGGGAAGGGAACGGATGGTTGCGCAGGAGGGTGGAAAGGGAACGGATGGTTGTGCAGGAGGGTGGGAAGGGAACGGATGGTTGTGCAGGAGGGTGGGAAGGGAACAGTTGGTTGTGTGGGAGGGTGGGAAGGGAACGGATGGTTGTGCAGGAGGGTGGGAAGGGAACGGATGGTTGTGCAGGAGGGTGTGAAGGGAACGGATGGTTGTGCAGGAGGGTGGGAAGGGAACGGATGGTTGTGCAGGAGGGTGGGAAGGGAACGGATGGTTGTGCGGGAGGGTGGGAAGGGAACGGATGGTTGTGTAGGAGGGTGGGAAGGGAACGGATGGTTGTGCAGGAGGGTGGGAAGGGAACGGATGGTTGTGCAGGAGGGTGGGAAGGGAACGGATGGTTGTGCGGGAGGGTGGGAAGGGAACGGATGGTTGTGTAGGAGGGTGGGAAGGGAACGGATGGTTGTGCAGGAGGGTGGGAAGGGAACGGATGGTTGTTCTTTTGGGTGGGTGGGGGATGGATGGTTGTTCTTTAGGGTGGGTGGGGGATGGATGGTTGTTCTTTAGGGTGGATGGGGGCGGATGGTTGTGCTTTAGGGTGGGTGGAGAGGGGATGGTTGTGCTTTATGGTGGGTGGGGAGGGATAGTTTTCCAGGAAGGTGGGTGGGTGGAGGGTAGTGGGGAGACACGACAGCAGGCAGGGAGGGTGGGAGACAGCAGCAGCAGTAAACATACAGGTTAGTGAGAGTCAGGTGCTACAGCAGTGTCTTCGGGGGAACACCTAGACTTGTCTTCTTCGTGTGGAGTGTGACCAGCTGGTGATCGTGCTCCTGGTGAGTACCATCACTCAGTCACTACAGCAGGTGTAGTGATGGATGGTGTCAGTGTCAACACTCTCACACAGTAAAGTTAATGGGCCTCAAGGCACTAGCTAACCTTGGTGCTTGCAGCCACACTTGCTGCTGCTGCTTCTGCTCCTCCACTCCCCGCCTCACTACCCTCTGTCTACTCTGTTATTATGTATTGGGGATGATGATTATAGATGTATATTGTGAGTGAGTTTGTGTGTGTGCAAGTACTCACCTGTATGAGGTTGCAGGGGGTCGAGTCACAGCTCGTGTGTGTGATGAGGAAGCTGTGAGGTCACTGCCTTCAGGCTCACTGCTCCAGCCTCTTCGGAAACTCTCGTCTTATTTTCAGTTTTACACAGTTGTGATTCATTGACCTTCAGTGTCAGCTACTTTGTTGTAGCACAACACAGTATGTATTGCTCATTCAGGGAGGTTAACCACTGCTCGACCTGGCCAGTAACTGTATCACTGACACTTCTCAGCCTCCTTATCTTAGGTTAAATATACATAATATACATATACTCTTTGTGCCCATGACGTGTACCCTCATGGGCACCCATCTCAATAAAACTTTCATTCACTTATGGCATCTTTGTAAGTGATGCCCAATGGTAATAAGTCACTGTGACTTTTTTTTGGGTTATCCTAGATAATTTACATTTGTTATTATGTATGATTATTGTACTTGTGTGTACCTGTACCTGAATAAACTTACTTACCTGCCTCCTATTATGGTGTATAATACTGTACTAAATACAATGTAAAGACTTCTGCGCCAGCCTTCGTCGGGTGTGGACGTCTCTCTCTCACCTGAGTATCATTGACAAATTTGCCCCGTTCTCACTAGGACGCTTGTCCTCGTCTATTTAGCCCGCCAGGCACTCTACAGGAGGGGCACCTGTTCATCGGCTTACTTTAGCTTACTTTTTCCGCTCTGCGGGAAATTCTTTAACGGTCTTTGGTGGGAAGCCTGTTGCTGAACTCAGGTGGGGGTGTTGGCGTCCCTCTCTGCTGGGGCTTGGCAAGGGGGTCCACCGGATCTAATTGGAAGCTTCAAGTTTCTATCTCTATTTACGAAGGAACTTTTGTTCCTTTTCTCTCATCGCCCAGCCTTGGGCAACAATTTTTTTCGTACCATCGAGAAACCGGGCTCGATACAGCTTATATTGTCAATGGCCCTGATAAACCCAACAAAGAAAAAAAGAAAGAAAGAAAATACAATGTAAGCCCCTTAAGAGAGGTTCCTTGATAGTAATAAAGGGCTCTTGGTACAAGGAATTGAACCTGATCTCTTCCTTGGACTGAATTTGAATGTCTCCCATTACCCTTAGCACTGGATGACCCCTACAGGTTTAGCTGTCCCCCCCATCAATATAATAATAATATACAATGTAAGTTTGTTATGCAATATTAATGAAGCATTTAGGAAAAAAAAAAGAAAATTACCTAATTTCTTCTTAGGTCATGACTCAAGGTTTGGGAACTCCAGCATTAAACTTTCCAGTGTATTTGCAAGACTGGTGATACTGTGTGTGGAAGCATCTATTATACAAATGCTAGAAAACCTAACTAATAATCAGCTTGCCTTTGAGAGGCATAAACAGTGGAATAGTTGTGGGGTGGGGACTAGCAGGGGAAGCCATCACTCCATCTGAGCAGATACAGAGATTTGTTTTGCCTTTGCCTTTTTTAGGTGCAGTAGCTTTCATGATTTTTAATGCATTTTGAAGCACGAAAATATGTCGGGGATCTTCATCATTTGTAGATTACGCATAGATCGGCTGCCACAAGGTCTAAATATATCAGAATGGGCTGTTAGTATTCTTAGAAAGGGATCACATGTTTCCAAACAAATTTAAATGGATATTTGCACAGCCTAAAATTGCCAGGTGTCTTATAAGGCAGTTTAATATTTCTAATTACCACAAAAGGAACTACGTACATATTTGGCTAATTTATGTTTGACTTGTACTGTTTTTCCATTATAATACTATACAAGAAAACTTTTGAAAAAAAAAAAAATGGCAGCTACCAACCTATATGGAAAATTTTCATTCCAATGATGTCAAATATTGCTCCCGCTTCACACATGGAGGGCCCGGGTTCGATTCCCGGCGGGTGGAAATTCCGACACGTTTCCTCACACCTATTGTCCTGTTCACCTAGCAGCAAATAGGTACCTGGGTGTTAGTCGACTGGTGTGGGTCGCATCCTGGGGGACAAGATTAAGGACCACAATGGAAATAAGTTAGACAGTCCTCGATGACGCACTGACTTTCTTGGGTTATCCTGGATGGCTAACCCTCCGGGGTTAAAAATCCGAACGAAATCTTATCTTATCTTATCTTATCTTACCACTGCATGAATATACAGTGTACCCCCGGATTAAATAGTCATCGGAATAAGTAATGTTTTTGCGTCAAAATATTGGCTCGGTGAATGTCATTTAACTCAGTACAAGTCATTCATGTACAGCCAGTGTGCCATTGTTTACCAGCCAGTGAGGATGATCCCACGCATTCATACGATACATTTTGTATTATTCCATTCTTTTTAGTGCTTGTAACTGCTAAATAAGCCACCATGGTCCCAAAAAAAAGTTTCTAGTGCCAGCCCTTTGGTAAAGAGGGCGAGAAACACTATAGAATTCAAGAAACAGATTATTGCAAAATACAAAAGTGGAGTGCATGTCGCTGAGTTGGCCAGGTTGTATAACAAATCCTGTACAACCATTGCTACTATCGTGGCCAAGAAAAAGGCAATTGAGGAAGCTGTTGTTGTGAAAGGTGCAAATATGCTTACAAAACACAGATCGCAAGTACAGTGGACCCCCAGCATACAATATTAATCCGTTCCTGAGAACTCATCATATGTCAAAATTATCGTAAGGCGAATTAATTTTACCCATAAGAAATAATGGAAATCAAATTAATCCATGTAAGACACCCAAAAGTATGAAAAAAAAAGTTTTACCACATGAAATATTAAGTTTAATGCACACAAACTGAAGAAGACATACACAGTTAGTAGTACTCTACTAACAATAGAATACATGACACTTACCTTTAATGAAGATCTGGTGGTGATTGATGCGATGGGAGGAGGGGAGAGTGTCGATCTTATTGTTTAGAAGGGGAATCCTCTTCCATTAGGACTTGAGGCATCAAGTCCTTTTCCAGGGTTACTTCCCTTCTTCTTTTAATGCCACAAGGACCAGCTTGAGAGTCACTGGACCTCTGTCGCACAACATATGTCCATAGAACTCTGTACCTCTCATTCCTTTATGATTTGTCTAAAGTGGTTCACAACATTGTCACTGTAATAGTCACCAGCACGGCTTGCAATAGCTGTGTGAGGGTGATTTTCATCCACAAAGGTTTGCACTTCAAGCCACTTTGCACACATTTCCTTAATCTCTTTTTTCAATTTCATACTAATTCTCACCCTTTTTACCACAGGGATGGCACTAGAAGCTTTCTTGGGGTCCATGGTGACTTATTTTGTAGTTACAAGCACTAAAAACACTGGGATAATGTGAAATGTACCGAATGTATGCGTAGATGCGACCGCACTGGCTGGCTTGTGAACACTGGCGCTGAGGCCACACTGGAACGCGTCCCGGACGAATCGCGTGAGACGAGTTTTTTAACGTGAGGCGAGGCAAAATTTTTGCGTTAAAATGTATCGTATGCCGAATTTAACGTAAGGCGATGCCATCGTATGCCGGGGGTCCACTGTACTGGAAGATGTGGAGACTGTTGTTGCTGTTGATCATCGAGAAACAATTATCAGGAGATAGTGTTATGCAGTCAATAATATGTGAAAAGGCAAGGCAGTTGCATGATGATCTTGTAAAGAAAATGCCTGGAACTAGTGCGCATGTTGGTGAATTTAAGGCCAGCAAAGGCTGCTTTGAGTAATTTAAGAATTGTAGTGGCATACACAGTGTGATAAGGCATGGTGAGGCTGCTAGTTCTGACAAAAGAGCAGCTGAAAAATATCTTCAGGAATTGAAGGGGTACATAGAGGCTGAAAAATTAAAACCCCAACAAGTGTTCAATTGTGACGAAACAGGCCACTTTTGGAAGAAAATGCCTACTATATTATTATTATTATTATTATAATGGGGAAGCGCTTGTGGGGGGAGGGGATGGAAGATATTCAGGCTTAATTTAGGGAACTGGAATACAGATCCAATTCCCTAGATCAAGAGCCCCTCACCAAGTATGTACTAATAATAATAATTATTATTATAGCAATAATAATAATACAATAGTAATAATAATTAATAATAATAATAATAACAACAGTAAGGAGAAACCTTACTGTTATTATTATAGGTAAGGTTTATAGGTAAGGAGAAGCTTCAAAAGGCTGCCAGTAGTTGGTGCCACCATCAGCAAAACATTGGTAACCATTACTTTTCACCTGTCTAGACTTAAGGGCTCATCGTTATGCGAAATAATCGTTATGCGAATCAATTTTCCCCATAAGAAATAATGGAAATAAAATTAATCCGTGCAAGACGCCCAAAAGTATGAAAAAAAATTTTTTTTACCACATGAAATGTTAATTTTAATACACACAAACTGAAAAAGGCATGCACAATTACATGACACTTACTTTTATTGAAGATCTGGTGATGATTGATGGGATGGGAGGAGGGGAGAGCATTATCTTCTTACTGTTTAGAAGGGGAATCCCCTTCCATTAGGACTTGAGGTAGCAAGTCCTTTTCTGGGGTTACTTCCCTTCTTCTTTTAATGCCACTAGGACCAGCTTGAGAGTCACTGGACCTCTGTCGCACAACAAATCTGTCCATAGAGCTCTGTACCTCCCGTTCCTTCAAGACTTTCCTAAAATGGGCCATAACATTGTCATTGAAATAGTCACAAGCACGGCTTGCAACAGCTGTGTCAGGGTGATTTTCATCTATAAAGGTTTGCAGTTCAACCCACTCTGCACACATTTCCTTAATCTTTGAAGTAGGCACAATGGATTCCACAACTGGCATAGGCTTCTCAGGGTTAGCCCCAAACCCTTCAAAATCTTTCTTAATTTCCATACTAATTCCCACCCTTTTTACCACAGGGTTGGCACTAGAAGCTTTCTTGGGGCCCATGGTCACTTATTTTCCACAAACAGCACCGAAAACACTGTAATAATACGAAATATTCCGAGTGTATGCTTGGATGTTACCGCGGAGGCTGGCTGGTAAACAATGGGACGGCCGGCACATGTGAGGGCACATTGGACGCGTCTCGGACGAAAATCGGTATGCGGGTTTTTAATCGGTATGCGGGGCAAAAATTTTGCGATAAAAGTAATCGTTATGCGGAAAAATCGCTATGCGATGCCATCGTTATGCGGGGGTCCACTGTAGTCTATAACTGGTATTAGGTTAAGTCTCTCTGAAATGCCTCAGCATAATACAGCGGACCCCCGCATAACGATTACCTCCGAATGCGACCAATTATGCAAGTGTATTTATGTAAGTGCGTTTGTACGTGTATGTTTGGGGGTCTGAAATGGACTAATCTACTTCACAATATTTCTTATGGGAACAAATTCGGTCAGTACTGGCACCTGAACATACTTCTGGAGTGAAAAAATATCGTTAACCGGGGGTCCACTGTAGTTGCTTTTTTTGCTCCAATCGTATTATGTAAACATACATTGTAACCCTTTCAAAGAAATAAATATTTTATTTATTTATTTATTTAAGGAACCTCCCTTGAGGGGGAAGTACGCATCCTGAAATTTCGTTCGTATCCAGAAGCAAAAAATCGACTGAATGACGGTTTGTATCCTGAAAAGTTCACATGGTGGGGCGTTCGTAAGCCAAGGTTCCACTGTATTGTATATGGGTGTTGAGTTTCAGGTTGCTGTCAAGGTGCAGACCCAGGAATTTTCCCTCATTGTTTAGCAATAAGCATAATGTTTAGCTGGGCCTCACTTGCTCTTTTCCCAAACATAATGTAAAAGGTTTTTGTCTACATTAAGTGTAAGTTTATTGACAGTCATCCAGGTTTGTATTTTTGCGAGCTCTTCGTTAACAATAGTGTTGAATGAGGCTAGATTTGGGTGAGAGATGACAAAAGTCGTGTCATCAGCAAAGAGAATGGGAAAGTAAAGATCAGTGTAGTGAGCAGTACTGCATACTGAATGCAAGAGTGTAAAATTTATCTTTCATCAGCACAAGATAGAAAGAAAAAACTAGCAATCCTTCCAGAGTGCCAAACATTTAAAAAGTTGCCATTTCACATGCAGGTTACGGGATGATATACCAGGATTGCATATACCATCCCCTGAATATGATATTGAACATTTAGATTGGATTTTTACATTTAATTTTTGTATAAAATTCAGGTGAGTATCTCAAGATTCAAAATGAGATTCACTGAAGCATCTCCTACCTTTCTTAATTCTTTAACCCCTTCAGGGTCCAGAGGCCAAATTTCAAAGGGTGTCCAAGAATTTTCAAAAAATAATTTTGTTATTTTTTCATATGAAATGGTAGAGAATCTTTCTCTGAAGGTAATAAAACAAAAAGTACGAAATTTGATGGAAAATTGACGAAATTATGCTCTTGTGAATTTTCATGTGTCAGTGATTTTTACGCATCGGCGATTTTGCAGAGTTTGACACCCATTTTAGGCCAATTACATTATTCCAGTCGACCAAATTCTTAGCTACTTCACTAGTATTACTTCTATTCTATTGGTTGAACACAAGAATTTGCCAAGTCAACTGTTTCAACTACAAAATAAAGTGATTGAAAATTGGTAATTTGGCCAATTTAATGCAAAGTTCAAAATACTCCAATTTCAGAATAGGGTCCAGAATAAACAATGCAGGCATTCCTGGCACTAAACTAACATTTCCTCTGTTCATTAGTTATGTTTTCAGGCTTTACTAATGAATTCCATTTTGATTTTTTATTCACATAATGAAATTTTATTCAAACCAAAAAAATAGAAGATTTACTGTTATGCAATATTGTAATAATTGTATAAATAATATCAGCACATTTGTGAACATATATTAAACCCACCAGCTGGCGTGTATTAGACGTGTGAGGTCATTTGTTTACTCTTGAACATTGGCAAAAGTTTAACATTTCCGCTACTTTGAGCTCAGTTTCAAGCCATTTCCGGTACTAAAACCAATCAAAATCATCTCTATTTCTGTAATATGTTTTCCATTCTATCAAATGAGACCAAGAAATACAACTATACAACTATAAAAAACATACGAAAAAACACTGCAAAGTCACTGTTTTAATCGAAAATTACGGTCTCAGTTTTTTTTCTCTCATTATGCACTGTGTGCTGCAGGATTTGTTTTATGTGGTGCACACATACCACATACTGTATATGTATTCTCTCATATCAAGGCCAAAATTTACCGCTCACACCTTATCAGAGTGAGCTGAACTCGTGATGTAGATCTACAGTTTGGACCCTCAACGTAAAGCCGTAGATCTACGGCACGGACCCTCAATGGGTTAAGCATTTCAGGAAACAGATATTTCAGCTACTGAACAAAAGGACATTACATATTGTATTACATTAGTTTGGAAATGTCTACAGCATATACAGTATACATAACACTAAATAGAGTAAACCCTCCATGTAATGAACTTCAGAAATACAAAACAAAATCCACTGGGTCAATCACTTTGGAAACAGTGGGTTGCAGAATTGTCTGATATTGTTATGATTATGACCCAACAATATCTTCTCTATCCACCACAGCAGCCATTATGAGCCACCTGTTCCCCCCCCCTCCCCCATTAGTCCATTATATGGAGGGTTCTGTATATAATAAGAATTCTTTACATGGCAATATTGTCCAGTAGTACTAATTCTAATAATGTAAATGCATCTAAATGATAGTAAGACTATTGAATGTAATACAGTAAAAAAAACAGTAAAATGCCCTTGATATAAAGGACTAACAGACGGAAGCAGGTAGCTGGTAATGGGGATTATGATGGATAAAGATTTGAATTTCCCCCAGTTGTAACAGTTTTTTTTAACAGTATTAGTGAAGATGTTGGCAGATGGGAAACTTTTGACATTTTCAAACGATGAGATTCAAATTTTAGGGCCTTTTATATTCATAGTTTTTTTTGAACAGGTTGAGTCATACATTTCTAATGTCAGAGATACCTGTTCTTTGCATTGTGTCCATGTGTTCTGTTGTGGGTCTCCTGATAGAATTAAAGCCCTGGGTTTGTTTAAATTGAGTGTTCTGTAGACATAGAGTGCAGATAGAAAGTGTGAATATTTTATACGTTAAGCAAATTTAGACTTTTGAGTAAGGTGTGTGTGTGTGTGTGTGTGTGTGTGTGTGTGTGTGTGTGTGTGTGTGTGTGTGTGTGTGTGTGTGTGTGTGTGTGTGAGTGTGTGTGCGCGCGCGCACGCACTCGCCTAATTGTGGTTGCAGGGGTCGAGACTCAGCTCCTGGCCCTGCCTCTTCACTGATCACTGCTAGGCCCTCTCTCTCTCTCTGATCCCTGAGCTGTCATACCTCGTCGTAAAGCTATGTATGGTTCCTGCCTCCACTACATCACTTGCTACTTTCCACTTTCTAACATCCCTTTGACTCGTCTGAGTCTTCAGCTTCCAGTTGTGACCCCTTGTTTCTGTATCCCTTCTCTGGAACATTCTGTCTCTGTCCATGCAGTATTTTGTATGTCATTATATTGTTCCCCCTGTGTGTGTGTGTGTGTACTCACCTAGTTGTACTCACCTAGTTGAGGTTGCAGGGGTCGAGTCCAAGCTCCTGGCCTCGCCTCTTCACTGGTCGCTACTAGGTCACTCTCCCTGAACCGTGAGCTGACGTTAATGACATATTACTATAGAAAGTCCCTTGTTATGTAGAGCATTTCGAGCAAATTAGGTTAATTTTGACTCAGGATGAGACGCACACCAGTCGACTAACACTCATGTACCCATTTTACTGATGGGTAAATAGGGACAACAGGTGTAAGGAAACACACCTAGTGTTTCCACCCTTTCTGGGAATCTAACCACAGACCTTCAGCATGTGAAGCGAGAGCTTTGCCTACCAGGCCACAGGCCGCTGTGGACTAATGGGGGGAAGGGGATGTCCGTTAAAGCCGATTAACTATTAAATCTGAATTATAAGCTCGTTTTTCCTTGTTTATAACAATGACAAACATTTCAGAATTTAATGGATTTTTGTCCATTATATCTGAAGTCAATTTTGACTGTAAATGAATAATTTGGAATTTAGTGAATGTTGTTCAAAATGTATGTAAATTTTGAAAATACACTTTGTCATAATAGCTTAATAGATTTAATATATTTGTACAGGAATTTCAAGACTAAAATTTAAATTTCCTTTGGAATTTAACTCCCATCACTGTTGAAAGCCCTGAAATTCAGTGCTGACAGTGTCAAGAATTTAAAAAAAAACTCTTGTGAAAGGTAGATATACTCTTTTTCTGGAGCTAACGACATCAGAAATACAAAATTTTGTGGAAAACTTATGGAATTATGCAGGTGCAGAGTTGGACTGGGTGCAGTTCATGCATAGGTGGTTTTTCACCCACTTTTAGACTTATTTCATAGGTTTGCTTTTTAATCATGCTGTGTGTGGAGGCAGGATTTCTTTTTTTTTATACTGTGTACACACTGCACAGACCCATTCTCTTGTGTTTAGGCTAGAATTTACTGCTTGCAGCATATTTGAGGGAGATGTGCTTCAAACATAGATCTGTGTGAGTGGTGCTGACATCAGTAACGTAGATCTACGTAAGAAACAAGGAAAGGGTTAAAAAAAAAAAAGCGTCACTCGTCAGACACCTGCTAAATTTTAGACAAACACACAAACGTTCAGATGAATATGTATGAGCTCATACATAGACAAATGAACAGATTTATCCCAATTATCTGTTAGTGAAGTGTCTTAGGAGGAATAATCTACAGGTATAGCACTGATTTTCCAGCAACAAATGGTCTGGCACCTCTTTTAGTTTAGGCAAAATTATAAGGATGGCCAGAGAAGGTGTTGTGTGTAGTGCATGCCCACTTTTGTTTACACTGTAGTTGTTGTGGTGATCCCTTGATTTTGTGCACTTCTTAGCATATTTTGCTAGCTATATTAACTTGTCAATAGCTATGTTTATTAACAAGTTAATTGAGTTGTCAGGTGAATTAATCAGTGGGCTAGAACAATATTCCTTCATGATGAAATAAGAGCTAATGAATTTTTATTTGACACATGAAAAGTTACATGAAAAGATCAAAGCATAAGAAACAACTCCACGTGGATGAAATGTTTAAAAGGATAGCCAAGAAGAATGTGTGCCATAGCAATAGGCCTACATCTGAAAGCCCTGTGGCTTCAACTTCAAGTACCCCAGATATCCTCCTCCTTACATCATAAAGCCATGATGAAACAGTCAGTTATAAAACAGACAGTAATCCTGACAATCCTCAACTTTCAGACCTTTGTGATTAGCTCTGCAGTTTCAGTAAAATTCTAAAATTTATCACTGTGGGAGTGGTAGTACTGCAACCTTCTTTTTAACCCTTTGAGGGTTTTCGTCGTACTAGTACGTCTTACGCGTAGGGGTTTTTGACGTACTAGTACTCAAATTCTAGCGGCCTCAAATCTAGTGGGAGAAAGCTGGTAGGCCTTCATATGAAAGAATGGGTCTATGTGGTCAGTGTGCACAGTCTAAAAAAAATCCTGCAGCACACAGTGCATAATGAGAAAAAAAAAACTTTGACCATTTTTTTTTAATAAATCAGCGACTTTGCAGTGTATTTTCGTATGGTATTTATTGTTGTATTCTAGTTTTCTTGGTCTCATTTTATAGAATGGAAGACATATTACAGAAATTGAGATGATTTTGACTGGTTTTACAAAGAAAGGTGCCTTGAAATTGAGCTCAAAGTAGCAGAAATGTTCGATTTTTACCAAACTTCAAAAGTAAACAAATCGTGCCAAGCGTGCAATACACGTCAACTGGTGAGTAATATTCTTTCACAAGTGCACCAATAATATTTATACCATTTTTTACACTAATACAGTAGTCTGCATAACAGTAAATCTTATATTTTTTGTGAGAATAAAAATTCAAAGTGGAAAGCAAAAGAATATAAGAGGGGCCTTGAGACGTGACTAATGACTAGAGGAAATGTCATTTTAGTGCCAGGAATGTCTTTCTTGTTTATTCTGGACCCTATTCGGAAATTGGCATCTTTTGAAATTTGTGTGAAATTGGCAAAATTGCTAAATTCTGACCACTGTACTGGATAGTTGAATTTCATAAATGAGTGGTTTCTTGCACCCATTCGATAGAAAAAATGGAGTTCTAGCGAAATATTCATGTTTTTTGTCGACTAGTACAGTGAAATTGGCCGAAAATGGGGCTCAAAGTGGGCAAAATCGCCGATGCGTAAACATCGCCGAGACCGCTAACTTTGCGAGAGCATAATTCCGTAAGTTTTCTATCAAATTTCAAACTTTTGGTGTCTTTATGATCGGGAAAAGATTCTCTATCTTTTCATAAGAGAAAATCATTTTTTTTTTTTTTTAAATTTGGCCGACCCTGAGAACGAGTTTCGGAGAGGGCCTGTCGACCCTCAAAGGGTTAAGCACTGTGCAGTATTTAATAAACCTGTTTTATTTATACTAATATTTAATATAAGCTTCTAGCAGTCCATGGTGCTTTAGAGACACATGGTAGGTATATAATTAGTGGGTCAGAGGTGTATTTTTTAATTATTATCGTGTGCCTCTGATGGTGTGGCAAAATTGATATTCCAATAAGACTTAGGAACCAAAGGTGCTGGAAAATTGGTGTTGTACCTGTAGTTCCTCTTCTAGTGATGGGAACCATTTTCCTTCGTTACATCATCTGCTGGAAACGTTGTATGGACTTGCATTTGCTTGTAGCTTGTGCACAGTCAATCTACAGTACTTAATGATCTTTATTTCTTTGAGTCATACACATAATGTAGTTATGCACATTATGCAGTTAGGCACAAAAGAAAGCCACTAATTATGCAGTGCATTTTGGGCAACTAATCATAATGCTTACATGCTACTCAAGAACTAGACATAGCATATTAAGCTGGATTTCTTGTGCTGTTAGGTACAATCATAAGTAATTACAGTCCTAAGAAATATTTCACTTTGTGTTGCATGCTTTGATGACTTAATAGGCACAAGATGAAGCTCATTTCACCCTGTTGGACTCTTAATGTGCACTCTAATGGTACCATAATGTTCTCTAATGTGATGTACCTCACCTGTGATGGTATGTGTTTTCCATACTAACACAATCCTTAAAGTAGAACGTAGCCTACCATGAAACTTCACAGAAATAGCTCCTCTTTGTTGTACAGTATTATATTTCATTGTTTCCCTTCTTGTTTTTTGAAATGCAAAATTGACTGTCACCTTTAAAAATTGACTAATTCACTGTTTAAAATTGTTTGCTTTTCTTAAGCATTCATAACAGTTAATATACAGCATTAATTTCCAAGATGATGCAATGAATTAGGGTACATTATTCAAGAGTGGCACAGAATTCAGAAGTAGATAACCTACTGTTCCTATTTTGCTTTTAAAAAATCATTTAAACACTAAATTACCCACCAAAGTGGGTGCTTTAATAAATTGTTATACTGTATATTTTTACTATTGAACTATATGTGGAGTCAAAAAACGTTATCTATGGAGGCAAAGAAGGGAATGTATGAAAGTATAGTAGTACCAACACTCTTATATGGATGTGAAGCTTGGGTGGTAAATGCAGCAGCGAGGAGACAGTTGGAGGCAGTGGAGATGTCCTGTCTAAGGGCAATGTGTGGTGTAAATATTATGCAGAAAATTCGGAGTGTGGAAATTAGGAGAAGGTGTGGAGTTAATAAAAGCATTAGTCAGAGGGCAGAAGAGGGGTTGTTGAGGTGGTATGGTCATTTAGAGAGAATGGATCAAAGTAGAATGACATGGAAAGCATATAAATCTATAGGGGAAGGAAGGAGGGGTAGGGGTCGTCCTCGAAAGGGTTGGAAAGAGGGGGTAAAGGAGGTTTTGTGGGCTAGGGGCTTGGACTTCCAGCAAGCGTGCATGAGCGTATTAGATAGGAGTGAATGGAGGCGAATGATACTTGGCACCTGACGATCTGTTGGAGTGTGAGCAGGGTAATATTTAGTGAAGGGATTCAGGGAAACCGGTTATTTTCATATAGTTGGACTTGAGTCCTGGAAATGGGAAGTACAATGCCTGCACTTTAAAGGAGGGGTTTGGGATATTGGCAGTTTGGAGGGATATGTTGTGTATCTTTATACGTATATGCTTCTGAACTGTTGTATTCTGAGCACCTCTGCAAAAGCAGTGATAATGTGTGAGTGTGGTGAAAGTGTTGAATGATGAAAGTATTTTCTTTTTGGGGATTTTCTTTCTTTTTTTGGGTCACCCTGCCTCGGTGGGAGACGGCCGACTTGTTAAAAAAAAAAAAAAAAAAACTATATTTGTTCAAGAAAATATTGAGGATTTCCAGGTAAATCAATTTATAATTGTCTGTATTTTATCTGTGAAGGACACGAAAAATTCTAGTCAATAGCATTTCCTATATACTATGCTGAACACTGAGAGCCACAGATTTCCTCTTCACACCACCACTTGCTTTAGAAGCCATTGGTAATTGCACTTTACTTAATAAGTTAACAAATTAAGTCATACAAAACACTGTAAATCCAGGAAAAATTGGAGACTGAATGACAAGTATATGCATGAGTGAGCACAGACAAGAAACTGGCTTGGGCAGCATATGGTTTGGGAAACAATGAAAACAGACAGATCCAAATATGGCCACTCTGGCCTGTACCAAATACAGTGGACCCCCAGTTTTCCACCAGTGCTGAAATCATACAATTTGGATTTCGAGCCCTTTTTTTCTGCAAAATTTTCCCCCTGGTTTCATACATCTGCTCAGAAATCATCCGTATCAGACACATCCACCTGCCCGGGACGCCTCTTCTCACACACACCTGACTCAGTCAGCCTGTCTTTCATTGAGTTAGCAATACTCCGCACGTTCATCCATTGTTTTTTGTGCTTATTTATTGATTGTGACTGGGAAATAAGCCACCATGGGGCCAAAGAAAGTTCAGAGTGCCAGCCTTTTGGTAAAGAAGGTGATAAACATGATAGAATTCAAGAAAGAGCTTGTGGTAAAATACGAAAGTGGCGTACATGTGGCCAAGCTCGCTAGGATACATGGGATGTTGAAGAGTTGGTGGAGAGCTAACCACTGAAGAGCTGCAAGACCTTCAACTGGAACAGCAGCAGATCACAGCTGAGGATATTGCTTCAGAGGAGAAGGAGGAAGAGAGAGGGAAGAATGTACCTTCTTCACTGATTAAGGACATGTGTGCAAAGTGGAGTGAGTTACAAAGTTTTGCGGAGAGTTATAACCCTAACAAAACTGTTGCAAGCCGTGTCTGCAACGTGTTCAATGACAATGTCTTAGGCAAATCTTAAAGAGATGCCAGAAACAGGCCTCACTGGACAGATTTTTTGTGGGACATGGGTGCAGTGACTAAACCTGGTCCTAGTGCCAGTAAAAGACTAAGAAGGGAAATAACCCCGGATAGGGCTTTGATACCTGAAGGCCTTATAACTCCCTCTCCCCTCCTCACTTTCTTCCATACGCCAACAGAATCTTAAATAAAGGTATGTAATGTTCATTTATCATTAAAATTAACCATTTATATTTATTTATTTATTGTTTTCTGTATGTAAAACTATAGTTATGCTCTATAAAATGTATTTTTTGTCAATGTTTTTGGGTGTATGGAACAGATTAATTGGATTTACATTATTTCTTATGGGGAATATTACAGTGGAACCTCAAATTTCGAGCGTATCACTTATCGAACTCTTAGAAAAATAGAACCCTTTTCTTGAACCAACTTTGTCCCTGTTATCGAACTCGCCCCTATTTTCGAACTGCTGAGTACCGGACCTATCTGGCAGCCCGCTCTGTCTGCGTCTCCACTCAGGCGCCGTGAGCCAGTCTGGTTTTGTTGATGCTTGAGTGAACACTAACCTGAGCTCTCATTCAAACATTTTACGATTATTTCATTATGTTTAGTGCTTGTGTGACTGTGAAATAAGCTATAGTGGGCCCAAAGAAACTTGCTAGTGGTACCCCTGTGGTAAAGAAAGTGAGGAACACCATAGATGTGAAGTACGAAATAATACAGAAGTGGAATGATGTCCAAATGTTTGTGGAGAAGTACCACCCTGAGCAAGCTGAAACAAGCCATCTTTGCAGCAAGTTCGGTGACAGAACCATGTCCCATTTTAGGGAAATCTTAAAGAGGCACCAGAAACAAAGGACTGTGGACAGTTATTTTGTGAGACAGGGGTCCAGTGACTCAAGCTGGTCCTAGTGGCATTAAAAAACAGAGAAGGGAAGTAACCGAAGAGAGAGAGTTTTGATACCTGAAGTCCTCATGGAGGGGGATTGTCCTTCCAAACACTAACCCCAACTCCCTCTCTCCTCCTCCCTATCTTCCAGATGCCATCACCAATCTTAAATAAAGGTAAGTAAAATGTTATTTTATATGTTTATTTAACCCTTTAACGGTCCAAACAGATCGACGTTCAGATTCGTAGTGCTACAAAAGTAGATCTACTTTTTTTTTACATACTTTCAAATACAGTGGAACCTCAAATATCGAACTTTCTTTGGTCCAGAAGGCTGTTTGAGTGCCTTTACCGAATGAATTTATTCCCATGAGGAATAATGTAAATTAGGTTAGTCCATTTCAGACCCTCAAAAATACACTTATAAAAGCACTTACAAAAATACACTTACATAAATGGTTGTGTTGGGAGCAGTTCGATTTTTGAGGTTCCACTGTATAACAAAAAAAAGATGTAGATAAAAGTTTTTTTTACACGTTTTCAAATGTAAAACAAAAAAAGAAGATCTACATTTTTTTACATACTTTCAGATGTTGAAAAACTGTATATATACGTTTGGACCGTTTAAGGGTTAAATCTATTAGTACATAATTGAACACTATATTTATTGTGTGAATGTAAAACTATAATTAATCTCTATAAAATATATATATTTTTTTTTTTGTGAATATTTTTGGGTTTCTGGAACGGATTAATTGTATTTCCATTATTTCTTATGGGAGATATTGCTTTGCTTTTCAGACTTTTCAAATTTAGGACTAACTCCTGGAACGAATTAAGTTCGATATTTGAGGTTCCACAGTACGTACTTTGGTTTTCGTCCATTTTGGATTTCAGCCGACCTTTTGGAACGGATTAAGGACGAAGACCATGGTATTACTGTGCATGCCACAGTAATTGGACGTGGTCAGTTGATTCAGAAGACAACAAGACGCTTTGTCTGTGGACAAATACCCAGAATTATAGACACTTTTCATAATGTCTAATGCTTCCAACATTTGTCTGGCCAATTTTTTTTTATCTTTAATCACCAAAATCTATAAAATTAGGGTCTGTTAATTAGAGGCTTTGCCATAGTCACTTACTAGGTTAAAACCTCGTCAAATATTGTAGGTCTGTTTACCTAGCCAGTGCATGATGTGGATACACACTCAAAATTTCATCTAACTTACCATTAACAATGAAATGATTTGTCATTTCTTGTATTGTTTGTTTGGTTGGAGGCTTGGATACTTGAAAATAAAATACAGCCTCACCTCACTTAGCGACTTACAGCCTCTCTTCACTTAACGACGGAGTTCCGTTTCTAAGACCACGTCATTAACCCCTTCAGGGTCCAAGGCCCAAATCTGAAGTGGTGCCCCAGTGTCCAAGAATTTTCCAAAAAAATATTTGTTATTTTTTCTTATGAAATGGTAGAGAATCTTTTTGCGAAGGTAATAAAACAAAAAGTACGAAATTTGATGGAAAATTGACGAAATTATGCTCTAGCGAATTTTGATGTGTCAGCGATATTTACGAATCGGCAATTTTGCCGACTTTGACTTCCATTTTAGGCCAATTACATCATTCCAGTCGACCAAATTCTTAGCTATTTTACTAGTATTACTTCTATTCTATCGATTGAGCACAAGAAATCGCCAAGTCAACTGTTTCAACTACAAAATAAAGTGATCGGAAATTGGTAATTTGGCCAATTTAACACAAAGTTCAAAATATTCCAATTTCAAAATAGCATCCAGAATAAACAATGTAGGCATTCCTGGCACTAAACTAACATTTCCTCGGTTCAATAGTTACGTTTTGAGGCTTTACAAATAAATCCCATTTTTATTTTTTATTTACACAATGAATTTATATTCACACCAAAAAATAGAAGATTTACTGTTATGCAATATTGTAATAATTGTATAAATATCATCACCACATTTGTGAATGTGTATTAGATCCACCAGCTGGCGTGTATTAGATGTGTGAGGTCGTTTGTTTACTCTTGAACATCGACAAAAATTTAACATTTCCGCTATTTTGAGCTCAGTTTCAAGCCATTTCCGGTGCTAAAACCAATCAAAATCATCTCTATTTCTGTAATATGTCTTCCATTCTATCAAATAAGACCAAGAAATTGCAAATACAACTATAAAAAACATACGAAAAAACACTGCAAAGTTGCTGTTTTAATCGAAAATCTTGGTTTCAGTTTTTTTTCTCTCATTATACACAGTGTGCTGCAGGATTTGTTTTATGTGGTGCACACATACCACATAGATGTATTCTCTCATATCTAGGCCCAAGTGTACCACTCACAGTTTATCAGAGTGAGCTGAGCTCATGACGTAGATCTACGGTTTGGACACTGAACGCAAAGCCGTAGATCTACGGGACGGACCCTGAAAGGGTTAAACGAATTCGTCGCTAATTGAGAAGCATACTATAATAAGAACATAATGAAGGAACACTGCAGCAGGCCTACTGGTCCATGTGAGGCAGGTCCAAGTCTCCCACCGGCTTAAGCCAATGACCCAACCTAGTCAAGTCCGGTCACATTCACTTAAGAAGGAGCATGTCATCGTACCTACTAGCACAAGCTAGTAATGTCCAACTCTCACCCACCCATACCCACTCATGTATTTATCTAACCTATTTTTAAAGCTTCTGTGATGGTACATTGGAGTTTGTTCCACTCATACACAACTCTATCACCAAACCAGTGCTTTCCTGTATCCTTCCTGAATCTGAATTTTTTCCAACCTAAAACCATTGCTGCGAGTCCTGTCTTGGCTAGATATTTTTAGCACACTATTTGCATCCCCTTTATATATTCCTGTTTTCCATTTATACACCTCAGTCATTTCCCCCCTAATTGTATTCCTGTCAAGAGAGTGCAGATTCAGCGCCCTCAGTCTATCCTCATATGGAAGTTTTCTGATACATGGGATCAACTGTCATCCTCCTTTGTACATTTTTCAGAGCATTTACATCCATTCTGTAATACGGTGACCAAAACTATGCAGCATAATCTAAATGAGGCCTAACAAAGGCTATATAGAGTTGAACAACCTGAGGACTCCTATTATTTATACTTCTTGACATGAAGCCAAGGATTCTGTTTGCTTTATTGTGAACACTTACGCACTGTTGTCTTGGTTTTAGATTACTGCTAACCAGAACTCCCATATCCTTTTTGTAGTGAGTTTGTGTTAAACATCTTTGATATTGTTTTAATGTCACCTTTTCACCATTTGTAACATTTCTGGTACATTTTTAAATGTTTGTACAGTAGTGTATGGTATATTGAAATAAACAGAATAGAGGAAATCAGCTCTAATATACATTATTTAGGTACGAATACTAGTTAGAGAGCCCGTCGTAAGTCTGAGGAGTCAGTAAATGAGGCAGAAAACTTGGCTAATGTATCACCACTTATGTACAAAAAAGCAGCTCGTTCTATCATTCACCACTGCAGCATTGTTTAGTAAGTTATTAGTAACCAACATCTTCCCAACAATGCTACAAATAGCAAGTACAGTGGTCCCTCGTTTTTCGTAATTAATCCGTTCCTGGAGCCGTTACTATAAACGAAATTTATGATTTGCGAATCAATTTTCCCCATAAGAAATAATGTAAATACAATTAATCCGTTCCTGACACCCAAAAGTATTAAAACAAAAAAAATAATTTTCCATGAAATATACATATAGTACATAAACAATACAATGGGAAATGATGAATGAAACATTAACAGCATAACACTTACCTTTATTGGAGATTCTTCTTAGTGTATGGGAGACTGGAGGAGGAGAGAGATTGGACTGTTTACAGTTTGGAAGGGGAATCCCCTTCCAGCAACACCTCAGGTACCAATTGCTTCTCTGGGGTTGCTTCTCTTCTCTGTTTCTTAATGCCACTAGGACCACCTTGAGAGTCACTCTAGTCCTGTCTCGCAAAGTAACTGTGGAGAGAGCTCTGTTTCTGGCGTCTCTTTAACACTTCCCGAAATGGCCCAAGACTTTGTCACTGTACATATTTCTCACTTTCTTTACCACAGGCTTGGCACTAGGAGATTTCTTTGGAGCCATGGTAGCTTATTTAGTAATTGGAAGCACTAAAATGAGTGGAATATTATGAAATATTTCGTAGGAGCACTTGAGGGGACCTTCACTCACTGGTAAACAATGCCAGACTGGCTGGGTAGGGAGGCCGCCCTGTCTCACACCGTGCGTACGCGTCCCGGATGAACTACTATTCGCGAGTCAACCTATGAAAAGCGAGTCCATGTTTATATGAAAATACCCCTATGATTGGCGAAATTTACGATTGCCGAGAACTACGAAAAGCGAGGGACCACTGTATTACCCTATTGTATAAAGGAGGAGACCCAGCTGATGTAAATAACTGTAAGCCAATATCTAACTTGCCATTGTCACATAAAATCTTAAAAAAACTGATTCATAAGAGTGTATACTTCATAGTGTTTCACAGTATATTCATCTCCTGCCAGTTTGGTTTCAGGTCAAGAAAAAGTACAAATGTTGCAATTATAAAAATGCTAGACTTACTCTGTGGCTCAGGATAGTGTTCTTAGCTCTCTGCTTTTCCTTGTATATATAAATGATCTTCCAAATGCATCTCAGTTATTTAAACCTGTCCTGTTTGCAGATGATATAACTTTTGTCATCTCTCACTCAAATCCAAATTCCTCAATAACACTCACCATTAATGAGAAGCTCATAAAACACCCTGGATGACTACAAGTAAACTCACTCTTAATATTGACAAGACCTTCTACATGATGTTTGGGAGCAGAGCTGCAATTGTCCAACTAAATATAATGATAATTGGTTCTCCCATTGAAAGACAAAGTGAGGGAAAAGTCTTAGGTCTTTACCTTGACAGCAACTTAAAATTCAACACTGACATCCAACATATATTAAAGAAGGTATCTAAATCAGTAGGCATCCTACTGATTTAGTAATGTATCTCTCCAAGATACATTACTGTGTACAGTACCTCGAATAGCACAGCACTGCTTACGTATATTGTGCCACTCTGATCTATCCTTACCTCTCATATGCTATTTAAGCCCAGGAATCTACCACAGCAAATCACCTAAAGCAATAATAACTCCACAAAAAGCAACTGTATGAATAATCACGCAATCTAGTGCCAGACAACACACTCGTGCTTCAGAAGTTTAAATTTAATGAATATACATAATATTCAGTCTTAATAGTATATGTACTATATATACAGGACAATCAGTTTTACTATGAACCCTGCTCTTTTAAATTCTTTCTTGATAGCTTTAACAGAACTCATAGGCATAACACGACACAACAATCTCTCTGATATCCCCTGAGTCAGGCTCAACCTGTGTAAAAACTCACTGTGCATAAAAGGCCATAAAATCTGGAAGTCTCTGCCTGAAGATTAAGGCAGTTACTTCCAGTTGTTTCAAAGCTATTGTTAAAAAGCACCATATCACCTTAATGTGATCCTGTCGCCAATATAAAATGCAAAACAAATCCTGAAACCTTTTGTTTTCATTCAGTTCTGTCCCTGTTTCTTTTTCCAGCTTTTCTCTAACTCCCATTTACTTCTAGATAAGCATATACTATCTCCTCATATTTTGTATTAACTCGGGTAACTAGTATCACTCACCCTGCCAAATTTTACAATTATATCATCTCTTTGTGATATTCATTTTGAATTGACTGAATAAATTTTAAGTATATTGAAGGCTAGGTGTGCCAAGATAATATGCATTCTATGGGGGCAACAGTTTATTTTCTCTGTGCAGTACTACTGTACTTTCCATCTTGCAAGATATATCTGTTATACCGAGAATCTTACATAGCACAGCCTCTCCTCACTTAGCAATGTACTCATTTACTGATGCCTTGGACTTATGACAGGCTCTCTGACCAGTATTTATAACTAAATAATGTATATTAGAGCTGATTTCCTCTATTCTGTTTATTTCACTGTGCAGTACACTACTGTATAAACATTTAAAAATGTACCAGAAATGTTATAAATGGTGCAAAGGTGACATTAAAGCAATACCAAAGATGGTTGACACAAACTCATTACCATTATAGTATGCTCCTCATTTAGTGATGAATTCTTTTCATGGCTTGGTCTTAGGAATGGAGCTTCATTGTTAACCCTTTCAGGGTTTCCGACGTACTAGTACGGCTTACGCACCAGGGTTATTGACGTACTAGTATGCCTAAATTCTAGCGCCCTCAAATCTAGTGAAAGAAACCTGGTAGGCCTACATATGAAAGAATGGGTCTATGTGGTCAGTGTGCGCAGTATAAAAAAAATCCTGCAGCACACAGTGCGTAATGAGAAAAAAAAAACTTTGTGTTTTTGGATTAAAACAGCAACTTTTCACTGTACGTATTTTTGTATGGTATTGTGGTATTCTAGTTTTCCTGGTCTTATTCTATAGAATGGAAGACATATTACAGAAATTGAGATGATTTTGACTGATTTTACAATGAAAAGTACCTTGAAATTGAGCTCAAGGTAGCAGAAATATTCGATTTTTACCAAAGTTCAAAAGTAAACAAATCATGCTAAGTGTCCAATACATGTCAACTGGTGAGTCTAACATTCTTTCACAAGTGCACTGATATTATTTATACCATTTTTTACACTAATGCAGTAGTCTGCAAAACAGTAAATCTTCTATATTTTTGTGAGAATAAAAATTCAAAGTGGAAAGCAAAAGAATGTAAGAGGGGCGTTGGGACGTGACTAATGAACAGAGGAAATGTCATTTTAGTGCCAGGAATGTCTTTGTAGTTTATTCTGGACCCTATTTGGAAATTGGCATCTTTTGAAATTTGTGTGAAATTGGCAAAATTGCTAAATTCTGACCACTGTATTGGATAGTTGAAATCGGTAAATGGGTGGTTTCTTGCACTCATTCGATAGAAAAAATGGTGTTCTAGCGAAATATTCATGATTTTTGTCGACTAGTACAGTTGAATTGGCCGAAAATAAGGCTCAAAGTGGGCAAAATCGCCGATGCGTAAACATCGTCGAGACCGCTAACTTTGCGAGAGCAAAATTTCGTAAGTTTTCTATCAAATTTCATATTTTTGGTGTCATTATGACCGGGAAAAGATTCTCTATCTTTTCATAAGAAAAAAATTGTTTTTTTCCGAAAAATTTTCAACCCTGAGAACAAGTTTAGCAGAGGGCCTCTCAACCCTGAAAGGGTTAAGTGTGGAGAGGCTGTATTATCTTTATCTTTATTTCTTGTGTCCAAGTCTGCTGGAACAATTCTCAGTGAACTTACACTGCATCATATTGTTAGGTATTAGTGAATTAACTGATCCTTCTCACCCTGTTAGCAGTGAAGAGTTTTTACAAGGAGAGTGAGGCTCAGGTTAGAGTATGTAGGAAAGAGGGAGATTATTTCCCAATAAAAGTATGCCTTAGACAAGGATGTGTGATGTCACCGTGATTGTTCAATATATTTATAGATGGGGTTGTGAGAGAAGTGAATGCTTGGGCGTTGGCAAGAGGTGTGGAGTTAAAGAATAAAGAATGTAATACAAAGTGGGAGTTGTCACAGTTGCTTTTTGCTGATGACACTGTGCTCTTGGAAGATTCTGAAGAGAAGTTGCAGAGGTTGGTGGACGAATTTGGTAGGGTATGTAAAAGAAGAAAATTAAAAGTGAATATAGGAAAGAGTAAGGTTTTGAGGATAACAAAAAGATCAGGTGACGAAAGATTGGATATCAGATTGGAGGGAGAGAGTATGGAGGAGGTGAATGTATTCAGATATTTGGGAGTGGACGTGTCAGCAGGTGCTTCTATGAAAGATGAGGTGAATCATAGAATTGATAAAGGGAAAAGGGTGAGTGGTGCATTTAGAAGTCTGTGGAGACAAAGAACTTTGTCCTTGGAAGCAAAGAGGGGAATGTATGAGAGTATAGTTTTACCAACGCTCTTATATGGGTGTGAAGCATGGGTGATGAATGTTGCATTGAGGAGAAGGCTGGAGGCAGTGGAGATGTCATGTCTGGGAGCAATGTGTGGTGCGAATATAATGCAGAGAATTCATAGTTTGGAAGTTAGGAGGAGGTGCAGGGTTGCCAAAACTGTTGTCCAGAGGGCTGAGGAAGGGTTATTGAGGTGGTTTGGACATGTAGAGAGAATGGAACAAAATGGAATGACTTCGAGAGAGTATTGAGTCTGTAGTGGGGGGAAGGCAGGGCAGGGGTCGGCCTAGGAAAGGTTGGAGGGAGGTTGTAAAGGAGGTTTTGTGTGTGAGGGGCTTGGACTTCCAGCAACATACGTGAGCATATTTGATAGGAGTGAATGGAGACAAATGGTTTTTAATAGTTGACATGCTGTTGGAGTGTGAACACGGTAACATTTATGAAGGGATTCAGGGAAACCGACAGGCCGGACTTGAGTCCTGGAGATGGGAAGTACTGTGTCTGCACTCTGAAGGAGGGGTGTTAATGTTGCAGTTTTATAACTGTAGTGTAAAGCACCCCTCTGGCAAGACAGTGATGGAGTGAATGATGATGAAAGTTTTTCTTTTTTGGGCCACCCTGCCTTGGTGGGAATCGGCCGATGTGTTAATAAAATAATAAATAATCCGAGGCAAGGGAAAAAGCTGTTGAAGAGTGGAAATTTGATTTGAGAAGGAAACAAGAAGATTTGCTTGACAGGGAACATGGTAAGAAAAGTAGTGAATGTACATGCTATTATGCATAGGCTTGCAATAAATGGAAAAAAGAAAAGGCTGTGGCTGAGTAATAGACGTATATGCACATCAAGAAAAAGAAAGAAAGAGTTAGATTCCTATTCAGATTGGAACATGATGGAAGGAACAAGATTGTCAAGGGCATCAAGAAAGGGCTGGAAGAGACTAAGAGTCATGTGGCCAAAGAGCAAAGATATTGTCTACACAAGAAACCAGAGAGAATGTCGTACCTTAATATGTACATTATTAGGAAATAGAACAGTTTCGAAATACTCCACATAAAGGTTAGCTTCTCTTAAGTGCGGCTCATATGTGTATTTCAGCCATAGCGTTATGCCTTATTAATGTCTTATTTATCTGACGATAAATATGCAAGTGTGAAACCGGCAAAAATAAAAAATTATTAAATTAAAATAATGAATTTAAGTTGGACAAGTTTAGATTTAGAAATGATAATATGAAAGTATTTATTTGGAAGTAGAATTATAGAATAGAGGCAGTCTACCAAATAGTGATTGAAGCTAACACCTTGGGTAGATTAAAAATTGGTTAGGCAAATATACGCATGAAAAGGATGTGCCTGGTGTGAGCCAGCAGGCTTGCTGTAGGTCTGTTATGTTCTTACAAGAGGGAGTGCTATCACTTTCTCCGTTAGATCAGATGCGAACACATTCTAGTTAATTTAATAATAATTGATAAATTATAGCAATAATTGTAAAATCATTTTATTAACGGTATGTATAGAGATCAGATACAGAGATCATTTTATTAACGGTATGTATAGAGATCAGATACAGAGATCATTTGTGGCCCATAAAGAGCCAATAAAGCTTTGAAATTACTGGGATCGTATCAGTCCTAAATATGTATTCTCTGGAGCAGAGGCGAGATACATGATAATATGTACGTGGAAAGTACTTGAGGGTCTGGTCCCAAATCTGCACACTGCCATAACATACTGGGTGAAAAATATGAAAGGAAGTGTAAAATAAACTCAGTGAAAAGCATGGGCGCCGTGGGCACAGTAAGAGAACATTGTATTAACATCCGTAGTCCCAGATTGTTCAGCATAAATCTTAAAAAAAAATATCTGAAACACTTCTGGGAGAAGTGGAAATTTAACAAGTATGGCCACCAAGTGCCAGATTCACCAGGCTGTGATTGATATATGTGCCAGTGGACCACCAGCGGCAACAGATGGTTGATAGGCAAGCACCAGACAAGCCTGGCCCAGGGCCAGACTCCAGGAGTAAAAACACTCCAAATTCATCAGTGGTACGCAATATCAACAGTTTGTCATATTCAGTAATAATAATGAGAGGAGAGGTGTAAGGAAGGCCCGGATGTGACCACGATGTGGTGACGGTAGTGAAGACAGCGGAAGTGTGTATCAAAGTGTGACCACTTAGTAGTGTGGGGGAATGTCATGGTCATAATACCTGTAGGTTGCTTATTCAAGGTCGCTGCTGCTGCTGCTGCTCCACCAGTGTAATCACTACCTTGCTCTATCTCGCCACCATGCTCATTGTGAGTATGGCACACACGTGGTGGTGACAATGGTAGTGGTGACAGCTGTGAGGGAGCAGTACCAGGATATTGAGGTGTTGGATGCATGATAATGGGTGGCTGCAGGAGGGAGGGAAAGAGGGACAGACAGATGGCTGCAGGAGAGTGAGAACTGTCTGCATAATGGTGGGTGACTGCAGGAGAGAGGGAGCTGTCTGCGTGATGGTGGGTGGCTGCAGGAGAGGAGGAGCTGTCTTCATGATGATGGGTGGCTGCAGGAAAGTGGGAGCTGCCTGCATGATACCTCTGATGAATTTCGAGAGCTCTTCTACTCCCAAAACCTGGCCCTGGGCCAGGCTTTTCTGTTGATTGCCAGGTTAATCAGGCTGTTGCTGCTGGCGGCCCTCTGGCTCACATATCCATCACAACCTGGTTCATCTGGCACTTGGTGGAGATACATTGAAGACTTCTACACTTATCCCTGGTCATGGACCAGGCTGCGGGGGGCAGTGACACCCGGAACACCCTCCAGGTAATCTAGGACTATGGATGTTAATAGTGTTCTTTTATTGTGCCCACAGCATTCAGGCTTTTCATTGTGTTTATTCTACACTTCCTCCCATATCTCTTGCTCCAGTATGTTATGACAGTGTGAAGATCTGGGACCAGGTCTCAAGTACTTACCACGTATATATTGTCATGTACCGTGGAGCATCAGTTGTCGAATGGACTGGTTGTTGAACAAATGGTTTTTGAACCGATTTGTTTGATTTGGTTTTCGTACGTGGTCATGGTTGTTGACTGACAATGCTTGGATCACATGATCACCAGAGTCCACAGTGTGGATCTCAGTCAGTATAGTGACTAATGCACGGCGATATTTATATATCATTGGCGATTTCGCCCACTATAAGCCCTATTTTGAGCCAATTCCATTGTTACAGTCGACCAAACTCATAGCTACTTCGCTAGAACACACTATTCTATCGATTGAGTACAAGAAGCTGCCCATTTACCTATTTCAACTACCCAATAAAGTGATCTGAAATTACTAATTTGGCCAAATTCACACAAAATTCAAGAATGGCCAATTTCAAAACAGGGTCTAGCATAAACAATGCAGACATTTCTGACACTAAAATAACATTTTATCTGTTCATTACTCACGTCTACAGGTCCCTATTATATTACGCTTGCTTTTCATTTTGAAATTTTATTCACAAAAATAGAAGATTTAATATTATTCATACTACTGCATAAGTGTAATAATTGTATAAATAATATCAGCACGTTCGTGAATGCATATTAGACTCACCAGTTGACGTGTATTGGACGCCTGACATTTGTTTACTCTTAAACATCGGCAAAAATCGAACGTATCCGCTACTTTGACCTCAATTTCAAGTTACTTTTAGTCTTTAAACCATTAAAAATCTTCTCTTTTTCTATAATATATCTTTTATCCTATCAAATGAGACCAAGGAAACGAGAATACAAACATAAATACCATACGAAAATACACCACAAACTCGTTGTTTTAAACCAAAAACACGGTCGCAGTTTTTTTCTCATTATGCACTGCATGCTGCAGGATTATTTTTATACTGCGTACATTGATCATGCAGGCCCATTATCTCTGTAGGCCTACCAACTTTCTCCCGCAAGATTTGAAGCTGCTAGAATTTTGCTGTTAGTTAAATTTTCATTTACTGTACAGTATTTCAGTTAAATTTTCATTTAGTATTCATTTTTACAGTTTCCGTGTGCTGTATAATTTTATACATTTATGTAATCATTAGTACATTATTATTAATAAATTATATTGTTATTTTTGGTCCGGAACGGATTAATTCTACTTACATTATTCTTCATGGGAAAAATTGGTTTGGTTGACGACCAATTTAATTGTTGAACCGACATCTGGAATGAATTAAGTTGACAACTGAGGTTTCAATGTCCCAGTGAGCACATATTTAGGATTTTGAAGCGTTTCCAGTAATTTAAATGCTTTATTGGCTCTTTGTAGGCTGTAAATTATCTTGGTATTTGTTCCAGCTCTCTCCTGCCCTGAATGGGACCTTCGGCAATGAACAATATTCCAAACGAGAGCACGAGCGATTAAAAAAGTGTCACTATTGGCATGATTTCCCTTGTTTTGAAAGTTCTCATTATCTACACCATCATTTTCCTGGCTGTCATGACATGCTTTTTTTGTGTTCTTTGAAATGTCAGCCGACATAATTCTTCCCAGGTCTTTCATGTGTTCCTTTCATTCTGTTTGATGATTTTGAGTTCTTCATTCTTTCCATACCGAAGCAGCTGAAACTTGTCACCACTGAACGTCATGTTGTTCTCCACTGCACACTGGGAAACCCTGCTTATATCCTCCTACAGTTTTAAGCGTCTTTGTCGAGGTGACTTTCATGCTTATTTTAGTGTCATCTGCAAATGATGATACAAAACAGTGACGAGTGTTTTTATATGTGTCAGCTATGAGGATAAGAAACGACAGAGGCGCCAGGACCGTGCCTTGGGGTCCTGAATTTTTTGCTGGGAGGGAGGGAGGGAAGGAGAGACAGGTGACTGCAGGTGGGAGGGACACAAGCGGCTGCATGATGGTGGGTGACTGCAGAAAGGAGGGACACAGGCGGCTGCATGATGGTGGGTGACTGCTGGAGGGACCCAGGCGGCTGCATGATGGTGGGTGACTGCGGGAGGTACAGACAAGCGGCTGCAGGAGGGAGAGAGGTGGCTACATGATGCCAAGTAACGCCCACCACCTCTGGCCGGGGTTTCCCTGCAACTGACAATACCAAGATTCTATATACAAGTGTCCCAGTGACAAGGTCACCCCAGTGTACATCAGCGCCTTCACTCTCCATCCTTTTTATTATCCTTCATAAGCCATTTATTATTTTTGTATTTTCATCCTTGTGAATTATATCCCTTTGTATGGTTAGTTTATGTGTGCATCTCAGACAAGGTTGTCCCCAATAATCAGGTTCACTCCACTCTCCTATTGTTGTTGTGACTACATCTCAGACAAGGTTGTTCCCAATAATCAGGTTCACTCCTCTCTCCTATTGTTGTTGTGACTACATCTCAGACAAGGTTGTTCCTAATAATGAAGTTCACTCCTCTCTCCTATTGTTGTGACACATCTCAGACAAGGTTGTTCCCAATAATCAGGTACACTCCTCTCTCCTATTGTTGTTGTCACTACATCACAGACAAGGTTGCTCCCAATAATCAAGTTCACTTATTTTGTTGCTGTCACTACGTCTTTGGCAAGGTTGTTCTCAAGAGCCAGGTTCTCTCCTCACTCCTGTTGTTCTCACTCTGTTGTTCTTTTTGAGCGTGTTTGTATTCCTGTTTTTTCTTGTATTCCTGCTGTTCATCTTGTTTGTGTTAGTTTTTCCTTGAGTTCCTCTTTATATTGCTTGTCTGCTTGTTTGTGCTTTGGTTTATCTTGTTTGTGTTCCTATTGTTTTTCTTCTGTTTATTGTTTTCTTGTTCCTGTTTATCATGTTTGTGTTCCGTTTATCTATTGTTACTGTTGTTTATCTTTTTTTTCGTGCTCGTGTTACCTTATTTGTTCCTGTTTGTTTTTCTTGTTTGTGTTCCTGCTGTTCTTTTTGTGTTCCTATTGGTTATCTTTCTGCTATTTTTTTTCGTTTGTGTTCCTACTGTTTATATCGTTTCCCTAGCTTTTGTTTATGTTCTAGCTGTTTTTCCTGTCTCAGTTTATCTCAGGATTCTGCGTTTTTGTTTCCTTAGAAAAATTAGTCTGATGTGCGGGTTATTTGTGTCTTGTTCCAGCCACGGTATTGTGACTTTTTATTATTTTCAAGACGATGGAAACAAGAGAGTAGAGAATGTGGTGGCTAGGACACGATGGAAAGACTGTAGAACTATACAGTAAATCCTCACTTAACGTCGTCGACAGGTTCTTGGAAACTGCGACTTTAAGCTAAATGACATATAACGAAACCAATTTTACCATAGGCTAATTGATACAAACATCAGGAGTGGACAGCGAGCCTTTAGCACTCATTGTAACAGGTTATAACAGGCAGTTCCACAACGAACGTGCAAACTCCACACCTACAGTGGCCCTGGCAGGGAATTTATTTTTTTTAAACGTTATAATGAAACGACGTTAAGTGAGGACCTACTGTATACAAAAGACGAGGTAAATACAAACTGAAGGACATAATGGGAAGACTATATATAGTTTTACAATCTCCCTTCATGTCCTCAGCTAGGATACGTTTAGGTTGTGTATTATGTGGTACATTTATGTGGCAGCTCCAAGAGAGGAGACTGTGTGTGCACAGAGTACCTAGAAACATAAGCGATTAGGAGCTCTGCAGCAGGCTTACTGGCCTATATAAACCAGGTCTTTCCTAAATCCGATCATTACCACCCACATATTTGTCCAATCTTTTTCTCCAGCGCCGTATCGTAGTATGTGACGGGTAGCAGGAATATTTAAACTGTTCATACAAACATATGAATAGTTTAAATACTTTGTAACTAAAGTTAATAGCATTTAACGAAATGTTGGATTTACTGCATTACTTAACAGTACTTTGTAATGAATGAAAAGGCACAATACCGTGATTGGAACAATACACAAATAACCCGCACTTAGGGGACTGAAACCTATGATGGTCCAAGTCAAACCAAAGCGTCGTCGTAGGTATCACTCCCTGTGAAGGGAGTGATACCTGTAGGTAAGGATACTATAATTGTAAGGGTAGTGATTAAGGATACTGTAATTGTAAGGGTAATGATACCTGTAGGTAAGGATGCAGATATTATGAAGTTAATGATACCTGATGATACGAATACTGTAATTGTAAGGGTAATGTTGCCTTTTTTTTTTTATAACATCCAAGGATGGAGTTACTTCCACAGTTACGTGTCAAGTACTGGGGCAGTAATGTACTGCCATTCTGATTTTGCCAGAGGGGTGCGTTTATTGAGCACCCTTCTAGCAAAATCTAAATCTCCCTTTCTGTTTTAAGTTTTCCTCTTGTGTATCTGTTATTGGGTACACTATTCTCTGCTATATGTTGTGTTGGTTGAGATAGGTTTGGTGCGTTATGATATGCTTGCTTGTTTTTGTTTCGTAAGCTCTAACGTTATACGTTTTTGTTCTCATTCTAATCCATGTTGTAATCTTGTGTGTTTACAGAGGAATTTCCGAGCCTCGCTTTGAAATGTGGCTTGTTCGTCCTATGGTTAATTCTGTTTAATCTTCAGTATTCTTGGAAAGTATGAACAAAAAACGTATTTTTTTTTCCTCTTGTGGTTAATTCTCTTTAATCGTCACTCTATCTAAAGCACATAAGACAAAAACTGCTGCAGTTTTATGGAACTTTATTAAAGGCAAGATTTCTCCCGCACAACATTTTTTTCACTTCAGTAGACACACCTAGGGGAATAATACATTGATCTGGGAAAAGAAGAGTTAGGCGTGGAGGTGAAGTGCAGACTTAATCTGATGGTTGCCCCCGATGATATTTTTTGATAAACATTTCTACTGACAGAGGCTTTAACAACTAGGTTTGTTTTAAACAATATAGTGTTGGAAACTGTGATGAAGGTAGTTACTAAACTCTTGATTTTGTCACCCTAATGTCTAGTTCATCCCCCGTCCATTTGATCAATTGCTCATGCGAGTTGTGGTTTGCAAGACAAGAGTTATTCTAATTAAACCATACCCCGGCCGGGATTGAACCCGCGGTCAGAGAGTCTCAAAACTCCAGCCCGTTTGCAATCGTGTCATTACGATTTCGTGAGTCTTATTCTAATTGTCTGCTCAGGAAGCATATACATGTTCGTGTATGTGATTTGACAGGTTACTGGCAGTTTCTCCGACATATATTTTATCACAGCCAAACATGGAATTTCACGTATCCAGGCATTATCTTTTTTTTTTATGGATGCGAAATCCTAACATAACATGAATACTGTATGTTTAGCAGTATATTCAACACAGAGTTGAAGACCCAGATTTCTTAATTTAACTTTGTTCTCTCTACGAAATATGTAAGGCCTCGTCGTTGACTGGGCCGCAGGGGCGTTGATCCCCGGAATACCCTCCAGGTAGGTAGGTACACATTAAAAACATTACAGAAAAAGATAGAATGCCCATTCGCTCAGCACCTGTGCCCAGTTTCTGGAATGTAGTATCTTATAAAGAAATTTAAAATACCTCTGTCACAAACACGGTATAGTTTGGAGAAATAAATTCAGGTGAAATCTCGAAAGTCCCTAACCAGTGCAGTCATACGTAGGTCATCATCAGAAAAGAGGGAGTAGAGCGACGGCTTCAAGATTACAAATGTACTAATATCACACATCATGAAGGTGATCCAAAGGAATGTCTCTTGAGATACCAACTTGCAGATTTTATTTAAAGGCATCAGTTATATAACACGTGTTAAGATGGCTTAAGAGCGGAAGTTCCTGTTAAATCACACGGGAGACGGTAAATCATGCCTCTCACTAATGTTAAATAACACTGAAGAAACTAATACCCCTCACTAATGTTAAATAACACTGAAGAAACTAATACCCTTCACTAATGTTATATAACACTGAAGAAACTAATACCTCTCACTAATGTTATATAACACTGAAGAAACTAATACCCTTCACTAATGTTATATAACACTGAAGAAACTAATACCCCTCACTAATGTTATATAACACTGAAGAAACTAATACCCTTCACTAATGTTATATAACACTGAAGAAACGAAACACCGACGTGGTCTTCAAGGAGTCTGCAGAAGCATTTGACCGAAACGTTTTCTAATATGTCTTAGTGTTTGCTCATGTATCTTTTTAAACCAATTCGTTGGTATCAGTTACTAAGGTTTGTGCCTTAATTCATATACAGCATTTCTTCACAAAGAAAGTAGCAGAGCAGTGCACAAGAAAAAGGAACTACAGGATTCTGAGACGACAACTTTTTGATTTTATAGAGAAACGCGAAGTGCCCAACACGAGTCAAATTGACTTTTGAGCAGGAAGATTCATGGCTGTCACACTTATAAGATTAATATGAAAAACTTAGCAAGGTTTATGAAGGAAAACAAATCACTGATTTGATCCCCTTTGATTTTTCAAACGTAATGACAAAGGCAACCATGGAATAATAGCTTATAAGATGAGATCGGCAGGTGTAATCCAGTCTGTGGAATGTAAACAGTTCAGTACCTCAAGGTAGGGTTCTGTCACCTTTACTGTTTGTCATCCTTATAACTAACTTAACTGAAAACGGTAGACACATCTTCATATCTGTTACGGATGATACCATAGTACGACGGTCGTCAAGTGTTCGTATGTCTGAAAGACAACATCATGATGTTCAGTGGTGATAAATTTTAGTTGTTTCTATATATAAAGAATAAAGAACTTGAAACAAGCATAGGTTATTGCACGCAGGTAGACCACCTCATAAAATAGAAGAAACTGGTAAAAGACCTAGGAATATTATTAGATGGTCTGTTATATAGCAAACACGATAAAGCAGAAAAAATGATAAAATGATCTGTGAGAATCTTCCAAACGAGAAAAGCCACACCTCTGATGGTACTTTTAAAATTTATTATGCATTCTGCGCTCACTGTGCTTCTCAAGGCGGGAGAGATTAAGAGCTGGGAAATATACATACAGAGATTATTCTCTTCCCACACAGAACCAGTAAAACATATACATTAAGTGGAATATCCAAAAGCATTTAAAATGTACTCTCTGGAATGGCAAAAAAGACACTTGGTATTGTATATACTTGGAAGAAATTTAAAGGTCTGGTTTCCCTGTCAGCACTGCCATAACTTACTGGCGTGAAAGGAAGTGTAGAATATGTCCAGTGAAAAATTTGGGCACCGTTACCTGGAGATTATTCCGGAGATCAACGCCCCCGCGGCCCGGTCCATGACCAGGCCTCACGATGGATCAGGGCCTGATCAACTAGGCTGTTACTGCTGGCCGCACGCAGTCCAACGTACGAGCCACAGCCCGGCTGATCCGGCACTGACTTTAGGTATCTGTCCAGCTCTCTCTTGAAGGCAGCCAGGGGTTTATTGGCAATTCCCCTAATGCTTGATGGGAGGCTGTTAAACAGTTTTGGGCCCCGGACACTTATGGTGTTTTCCCTTAGTGTACCAATGGCGCCCCTACTTTTTATTGGGGGCATTTTGCATCGCCTGCCCAGTCTTTTACTTTCGTAGGGAGTGATTTCTGTGTGCAGATTTGGGACCATTCCTTCCAAGATTTTCCAAGTGTAGATTATGATATATCTCTCCCTCCTGTGTTCCAATGAGTACAAGTCAAGTGCTTCCAGGCGTTCCCAGTAGTTAAGGTGCTTGACAGAACTTATACGTGCAGTAAAGGCTCTCTGTACACTCTCTAGATCTGCGATTTCACCTGCTTTGAATGGAGATGTTAATGTACAGCAGTATTCCAGCCTAGAGAGAACAAGTGATTTGTAAAGGATCATCATTGGCTTGGCATCTCTCGTTTTGAACGTTCTCATTATCCATCCTATAATTTTCTTTGCACGTGCGATCGTGGCACTCTTGTGATCCTTGAAAGTGAGATCCTCAGACATTACTACTCCCAGGTCCCTTACATTATTTTTCCGCTCTATTGTATGGTCAGAGTCTGTAGTATACTCTGTTCTAGTTATTATCTCCTCCAGTTTTCCATAACGGAGTAGTTGGAATTTGTCCTCATTGAACTTCATATTGTTTACCGTTGCCCACTGGAAAACTTTGTTTATATCTTCTTGGAGGTTAACCGCGTCCTCAGCAGATGACAGCCTCATGCAGATCCTAGTATCATCCGCAAAGGATGATACGGTGCTGTGATGTATATATCTGTCTATGTCTGATATGAGGATAAGGAATAAGATGGGGGCGAGTACTGTGCCTTGTGGAACAGAGCTCTTCACTATGGCAGCCTCCGATTTAACTCTGTTGACCGCTACTCTTTGTGTTCGATTTGTTAGTAAGTTGAAGATCCATCTCCCCACTTTCCCAGTTATTCCTTTAGCACGTATTTTATGGGCTATTATGCCATGATCGCATTTGTCAAATGCTTTTGCAAAGTCTCTGTATATTACATCTGCATTCTGATTTTCTTCCATTGCATCCAAGGCCATATCATAGTGATCCAGTAGTTGTGAGGCAGGAGCGACCTGCCCTGAACCCATGTTGCCCTGGATTGTGCAGATTTTGGGAATCCAGGTGATTTGCAATCCTGCTTCTTAGCAATCTTTCAAAGATTTTTATGATGTGGGACGTCAGAGCTATTGGTCTATAGTTCTTAGCTAATGCTTTGCTGCCACCTTTATGGAGTGGGGCTATATCCGTTGTTTTAAGTGACTGTGGAATTTCACCCATGTCCAAGCTCCTCCTCCATAGTGTACTTAGGGCACACGAGAGGGGTTTCTTGCAGTTCTTAATGAAAACAGAGTTCCACGACTCTGGGCCCGGGGCTGAGTGCATGGGCATGTTGTCAATGGCTTTTTCGAAATCTATCGGAGTTAGGGTAATGTCGGAAATCTGGCATACATTTATGGAGTTTTGAGGCTCATTCATGAAGAAATCATTTGGGTCGTCAATCCTCAGACCGATTAGTGGTTCAATAAACACAAAGTCGTACTGGGATTTCAATATTTCACTCATTTCCTTGTTGCCATCTGTGTAAGTCCCATCCTGTCTGAGTAAGGGCCCAATACTGGATGTGGTATTTGCCTTTTTTTGGCATATGAAAAGAAATATTTTGAAATTCTTTCAATTTCACTAATAGCTTTAAGCTCCTCCTGTCTCTCCTGGTTCCTGTAAGAGTCATTTAACTTAAGTTCGATAGTTTCCACTTCCCTGGTCAGTGCCTCCTTTCGTGTATCAGATATTCTAGCACTCCTGAGGAGCTCAGTGACTCTTCGTCGTCTTCTGTAGAGGGAGCGTCTTTCTCCAGTTTACTCCTGCTCTTCTTTCTTAGGGGAATATGCCTAGAACATGCTTCAGCTGCCAGGAAGTTGATCCTTACAAGGCACTGGTTTGGATCCATGTCATTTAAGACATCTTCCCAACATGTTTCGTTTAGGACGTGGTTTACCTGGTCCCAGTTGATGTTCCTGTTGTTGAAGTTGTATTTTGTGAAGAGACCTTCACAGGTACATGCATTCTGCTGATCAGGACCCCTATGCATGTACGTCTGGACTTCGATTAGGTTGTGATCGGAATTAGTTGTTTTTGATATTCTTATGTCTCTTATCAGGCCCTCATTATTTGTGAAGATAAGGTCAAGTGTGTTTTCTAGTCTTGTTGGCTCCACTATCTGCTGGGCACAGTTAGATAACGCGGTGTCAACATCCGCGGTGTCAACATCCGTGGTCCAAGAGACCACGCATATCAGAAATACTTCGCAAACAAAGGTAAAAGTTTTCAAGAGGAAAATGGACCACTATTTTCTGCAAGTGCCTGATTAGCAGGGTTGTGATGGCTGTGTTAGGCCTGCTGGCTGCCACTAGCAATAACCTGATTGACTGGGTAGTCAGTAGGATTCCTTCAGGCCAGGCTGCGAGGGCAGAACTCTCGAAACCGGTTGTAGATATATCGCAGGTATGTTTATGCCATTTTTAACGGATAATACAAATATAATCATGAACATTACCTCAGGACAAGACAATATCGTCCAGTGTTGATTGAAACGTTTCGCCTATACGGTAGGCTTCATTGGTCGAATACAGAGGCAGCAGGTGTGGTAGCGAAGTAAAGATGATGTAATTAGTTCATCAACCTTGGAGGAAAAAGATTTTGGGATGGTCAGTCCCTGAGCCTGGAGAAGAGTTCATTGTTCCAGACTATGAGTTGTGCTGAAACACAGGAATGGAGTTTAAATACTGCAGAAGGTGAGGTGGCAACGTTTTACTCGTCAACCCGTCGCTATTATTTATCATTTTCACCAAAAATATATTTAACAATGACAAGCTCCAGCCGTAATAAATTAAGAAAAGAAAGAAAAACTAAAAATAAGTCGAGTACAAAAGACAATGAGATGTATTCACAGAGCGGAAGTAACAGGTTAAAGATCTAATAATCTTAACGTCAGACAAGTTGACCTTTACAGAAGACAACGAAGCAGTTGTATCCATGATGAGAGAGACAGTGGGTGATGGTACCCTTCAAACACTTGTCTTCTCTCACTGTTGCATCTTCACGTTCTTCTTTCAATGCTAGTAACATATATAGGATAACATCTGGGTATCCTTATTAAGAGACGTTTCAAGCACCAGGGGCCGCATCAGTCTAATACAGCGACAGAACGGAGACATTTACAGGGCAATCCAGAGAGGTGGAAACAATGAAGTAGTATTAGTGGTGATTACATGAGCGTGGGTGGGGCTTGCAGAGGTGTAATTTGGTGACAGTGGAAGTAGTGGTTACCTTTGACGTAGTAGTAGTAGTAAAGAAGTTCTGTCGGCTTACGAAAGCTGTGTGCTATAAGCAGAAAGTCAAAATTGCATGATGTGTCTTTGACAAGTATAATTGGATCAAAGGTATATAATACCAACAAGTTATCGAATACGGCACATGTGGATCAGGTGGGGTGTATATTTGATAACACCGCTGGTGGACGATACTTCTCTCCAGTATCTCCTCACGAACCCCACACGTATTCTTCTCAATAGTTCTCCATTATCTGTAAGCAGAGACCTGACTTGAAGGTTGCCTGAAGATGATCTCTGGGGGTCTTTGCCCCTGTGGCCCGCTCACACACCAAGCGTACTAGTTGATCGCCTGATCAGTCAGTTGATGTTAGTCACACTCAGTGTAACGTATGCACCACAGCCAGGCGCACACAGCTCGTCAAAAACTAACTCGAAGAACTTACAAAATTTCCTTTTGAAGGCAGCCGTGAGTCTGTTGGTAATTCCCCATAAGTATGCAAAAAAAAAAAAAGTTGAAAAATCTTGGTCTCTTTATACATAGGCTTCTATCCCATCTAACAAGTCATTTACAATCGTTAAGGAAATAGCCGTCCTGGTACTGATCCTTGGAGCACACCACTGTATCTTAAAGAACAGCACCGTAACTGGAACAACACACAAGTAACCCGCACATAGGAGAGAGGATCTTACCACGACGTTTCGGTCCGACTTTATTTATTTGAACATGATACAGTGAAGTACAAAGGAATACAGTTATTACAGTGCAACATGCCAAAGCCCCTTGTATGCAGAGCATTATGGGCAGGCTTAAAATTAACTTAAGATTAACTAAGCAATGATATATTCAGTGGTAAAAACATTATTGTAATAATGGTAGAATTACCGACAATATGTAAAGTAAAAGGACACAAGTGCAACTAATGTGACATTTTATTGTGGCAACGTTTCACTCTCCAGGAGATTTGTCAAGCTGATACAAGCAGTATATGGACACAGAGGGTATATAAAGGCTCTGAGGTGCAATACTAGTGAGGTACCATTTCGATGTTCACTAGTGGTAGTAGTAGTAGTAGTATTGCACCTCACTCTGTGCCTTTATATACCCTATGTGTCCATATACTGCTTGTATCGGCTTGACAAATCTCCTGGAGAGCGAAACGTTGCCACAGTAAAATGTCACATTAGTTGCACTTGTGTCCTTTTACTTTACAAAAACATTATTGTAAACAGATAACAATTTAGCACAAATGAGTATTACAAAGACAGGTCATATGGTCATTTACTGTGTTGCTGAGCATTCAGTAGAATGGAATATTCTGTTAGGTAATGTAATTAAAAAATAAAGTTTGATTGGGTCACAGGTTAGACATTTATGAGATACAATAATGAGAAAAATTTATGAGATACAATTATTCAGTATTTATTTACTTGTGGGTGAGTAAGTGATTTTTGAGAAGAGACTTGAATTTATAAACAGACAGTGTTTCTTTTATATTCACAGACACTGACCTAAGGAGGCCTGGTCACAGACCGGGCCGCGGGGGCGTTGACCCCCGGAACTCTCTCCAGATAAACAGGTAATGAATTCCAGATTTTAGGGCCTTTTATGTGCATTGAGTTTTTGCATAGCGTGAGATGGACACGAGGAACATCAAAGAGTGATCTGTGCCTTGTGTTATGGTCATGTGTTCTGTTGAGGTTGATAAGGAGACGTTTGAGGGGAGGGTTTATATCAGAGTTAAGTGTTCTATGAGTGTAATAGGTGCAGTAATAAGTATGGATGTTTTGTGTGGTGAGTAGGTTTAGAGTTTTGAATATTGGTGGAGTGTGCTGCCTGTAGTGGGAATTTGTTATCATTCTGACTGCAGCCTTTTGTTGGGTGATTAGTGGTCTGAGATGGTTTATTGTTGTTGAGTCCTATGCACAAATTCCATAGGTGAGATAGGGGTAAATAAGTGAGTGATATAGGGCCAGAAGGGCTGACTGTGGAACATAGTACCGTATCTTCGATAGTATGCCTACGGTCTTGGAAATTTTTTTGGAAATTTGTTGTATATGTGTTTGAAATTTGAGTCTATTATCAAGGTGGATTCCTAAAAATTTTCCCTCTGTGAATTTTGTGATAGGTGACCATTTACAAAGTCACACGACGGAAACGTCGTCGTAAGCGCTTCTCTCCTATGTGTGGGTTATTTGTGCACTTTATCTTAATCCAGCTTGACACTTCCTCTCGTGCTTTCACTTTTTATCGTGTCTTATGCTTGCCGTTCAAACTTGTGGATCAGACTTTGGCGGAGAACTAAGTAGTGCGCTCATTTTCACTTTTATTCTTGCTTGTCTCAGTAACTCTCTTATGTTAAGTATGAGAACACACGTGCAACTAATGTGACATTTTATTGCGGCAACGTTTCGCTCTCCAGGAGCTTTGTCAGGTCAGTACCATTGGCTTGACATGTGTCTTTTTACGTAACATATTGTCGGTAATTCTACCATTATTATTACCACTCTCATGGAACTTTAGAAGTTTGGTCAGACGATCTACCATCTCTTGAGTCCACGGTGGTTTTCACTAATGAAATTCCTCTTCTATTTAGCTGATACATTATCCTCCTGCTGACAATCTTCTCCACTAACCTGGAAAGGATGTACATAAGTGATACTATCCTGTAGTTTAGTCCTTCCTGCCCTCATTCTTAAATATTGGGATTACTTTGACCAATTTTCAGTTATCCGGTAATCGTTTCATCACTGCCGACTTGTTAAAGGTCTTTACTGTGTGTTCACACAGTGCTTCTGCTCCCTCTTATAATTACAACCTTAATTTTTAAAGGGACGGACCGGTAAGCCAGTGAAAGGCCTCGGTCAGATGACCAAAAGCTCCAGCTGCGGGTTATCATATGACTAAGACCCGCGTCAGGAAATACTTGCCTTGTTTCCTGACAAATCTTACCTAACGTAACTTCCCTCCCTCCCTTTGTACCCATGGAAATATGTTGTCAGGCCCTCTCTCTTTTGCAGTAAGACGTGACAACACGCTGTGTGTGTGTGTGTGTGTGTGTGTGTGTGTACCACCTTAACACATGCTACCTAATATTCAGTTAGAAAGTGCAGAACGATTGCGAGTGTCCTAGCAAGTGGCACCAGGATTTACACGCAGCTGACAACGCACCTAGAAAATTGTATCTATATGTTCTGTGGTATTGCAACACGCAACATGTCAGGTACATCTTGCACACTTCTACCTAAATACATTATACACGTTATAATTATTAAGTATGTTTTTTAATGATTTTTAATGAAACTGATAAAGATTATTATTATTATTATTATTATTATTATATGTTTAGAGGAAAGCACTAAATCCGATTGAGCCATACAGCGCCCGGGAAGTGGGAAACAATCGGACTTGATCCATAGAGAAGTTGATTGCAATTCTTTGGATCAAGATTCCTTCACTGGCGGCAAGGCGTCAATCAACCAGGTTGTGATGGCTGTGTCTGCGGGCTGCTAGCAGCCAAAGCCTGGTTGACTAGGCGGTCAACAGAGCAGGCAGCCTGGCCGCAGTCTGCGCTATCTACCTACCTGGAGGTAGGTTGTGGAGGCGGAAGAGACCTGGGAAATTGTCACAGGTAGATTGTCATTAGCGGGACCTGGTCTGAGAGCGTGTAGCGGGGAAGATGATCGCTGAAGGTTACCCGATGATTTAAGGAATCACCGCCCCTACGTCCTGGCCCCAGACCAAGCCTGGTTGATGGTCTGGTCAGTGAGGCAGTTGGTGCTAGCTGCACGCAGTTTACGTAGGCACCACAGCCCGGCTGATCAGGAACTTGTATGCCAGGAGTCTCTTGGCAGTTGCTCTTGTGCTAAAGGAGGGTGTTGAAAAGTCTTGGTCCCTCTGTATTTAAGATGGACTTTCTCATATGCCTACTTTTCAGTGTGCGCGCGTTCTGACCTGTATTTGGTTGTAGGGGTTGAGTGTTAGCTCCTGGCCCCGCCTCACTACCTACCGCTTGCCTGATTAATTCCTGCCTAGCCTCAGGGGAACTATCGTACTTGCTCTTAAAACTATGTATGGAGTCTGCTTCCATCACTTCTTTGTCGAGGTCATTCTACTTCCCGGCCACACTGAAGATGAAGAAATACTTCCTGACATCCCTGTGGCTTATCTATGGCTTTAACTTTCAAATGTACCCTCGAATACCTGTTTCCCGCCTATAAAAGAATAAAGAATAAAGATTTTATACAGTGTGTAATTACAATTTTGATTTGTTAAGTACAAAGAAAGCCACTATCATGCCGGGTTATTTCGGCCAACAGTTTATCCCTTTCTACCTTATCAATTTTTGTGAGTATATTGTAAGAGGTTTAATGTGTTCTCTGGTTGTTGTGTCCTCCAGTGTGGTAAGATCCAGTTCCGTTAGCCGCTGCTCGTATTTTATATGTATTAGTCTGACACTAGCCTGGTGGCATGCCTCTGCACGTTCCACAGTTTCTTAACATGCTTTTACATGTGTGGGTTCTATGTTGGTGCTGTGTACTCGGAGGTGGCCTCTCCCCTGTGTTGTATAACAGGGGTGGAATGACTGAAGGCTACTCTAAGATTAGGTATCAGACTTTAATCTCTCAATAAAGTGTGTGTGTGTACTCACCTATTTGTAGTCACCTTTTTGTGGTTGCAGGGGTCGATTCACAGCTCCTGGCCCCGCCACTTCGCTGGTCACTACTAGGTCCACTCTGCTTCATGAGCTTTGACGTACCTTTCCTTAAAGCTATGTATGGATTCTGCCTTCTCTGCACTCTCCACTTTTTGACAACTCTGTGACAGAAGAAATACTTCATGACATTCCTGTGAGTCATCTAAGTGTTCAACTTCCAGTTGTGACTCCTTGTTGCTGTGTCCCATCTCTGAATAACTGGCCCTATTCATCTTGTCAGTTCCTCTTAGTATTTGTGCGTGCGTGTGCGTGCGTGTGTGTGCGCGCGTGTGTGTGCGCGCGTGTGTGTGCGCGCGTGTGTGCGCGCGCGTGTGTGCGCGTGTGCGCGCGTGTGTGCGCGTGTGTGCGCGTGTGTATGCGTGTGTGTGCGTGCGCGCGCGCGTGTGTGTATACTTACCTAATTATGGTTGCAGGGGTCGAGTCATAACTCCTGGCTTCGCCTCTTTACTGGTCGCCACTAGGTCTACTCTTTCCCTGCTCCATGAGCTTTATCATACCTCATCTTAAAGCTGTGTATAGTACCTGCCTCCACTACCTCACTTTCCAGACTGTTCAATTCCTGACAACTCTATGACTGAAGAAATACTAATAATATCCCTGTGGCTCATCTGAGTCTTCAACTTTTAATTGTGACCCCTTGTTGCTGTGTCCCATATCTGGAACATAATGTCTCTGTCCACCATGTCAATTCCTCTCGGTATTTTGTATGTCGTTATCGTGTCTTCCCTGTCCCTCTTGTCCTCCAGTGTCGTTAGGTCGAGTTCCCTTAACCTCTCCTCGGATGGCATGCCCCTTAGCTCCAGGACTAATCTCGTTGCAAACCTTTTCACTTTCTCTAGTTTCCTGACGTGCTTGGCTAGGTGTGGGTTCCAAACTGGAGCTGCATACTCCAGTATGGACCCGACGTACACAGTGTACAGGGTCTGGAACGACACCTTACTGAGATGTGGGAATGCTGTTCTTAGGTTCGCTAGGCGCCCATATGCTGCAGCAGTTATTTGGTTGATGTGCTCCTCAGGCGATGTGCTGGGTATTATACACACTATAAGATCCTTTTCCTTGAGTGAGGTTTGTAGCCTTTGGCTACAAACCTCATGACTTCATGACTTCATGACTTTGCACTTGGTAGGGTTGAACTCCATGAGTAGGTTGCTGCACCAGGCTTGTAGCCTGTCCAGATCCATGTGTAGTCCTGCCTTTTCCTCCTCCGACTGAATTCTCATTAACTACACATCTGCAAGCAGGGACACTTCTGAGTCTCTTCCTTCCGTTATGTCATTCACATGTACCAGAAACAGCACCGATCCTAGGACTGACCCTGTGGAATCCCGCTCGTCACAGGCACTCACTCTGACACCTCATCACGTACCATGACTCGTTGGTGCCTTCCCGTCAGGTATTCTCTGGCCCATTGCAGTTCTCTCTCATACTTGCCTTGTCCTCCAACTTTTTCACCAATCTCTTGTGTGGAACTGTGTCAAAATCCTTCTTACAGTCCAAGAAAATGCAGTCTACCCACCCCTCTCGTTCTTCTCTTACTGCTGTCACCTTGTCATACAACTCTAGTAGGCTTGTGACACAAGATTTTCTGTCTCTGAATCCGTGCTGGTTGTCGTTTATAAGCTCGTTCCTTTCTAGGTGGTCTACCACTCATCTGATAATTTTCTCCATGACTTTGCATATACATGTCAGTGACACTGGTCTGTAGTTTAATGCTGCGTGTCTGTCTCCTTTTTAAAAATTTGGACTACATTTGCTGTCTTCCATGCCTCAGGTAATCGCCCTGTTTTGATAGAGGTGTTGAAGACTGTTGTTAGTGGTACACAGAGTGCCTCTGCTCTCTCAGGACCCACGGAGAGATGTTATCTAGCCCCATCACCTTTGAGATATCTAGTTTGTTTAGCAGCCTCTTCTCCTCGTTGGTTGTATGTATCGTGTCCAGCACTTGGTGTATCCCACCTCTCCGTCTTTTTGGAGTCCTTTCTATCTCCACTGTGAATACTTCTTTGAATCTCACGTTGAGCTCACATACTTCGAGGTCAGTTCTTGTAAACTCCCCTCCTTCCTTCCTCAGCCTGATTACCTGGTCTTTGTTATTTTCTTCCTGATGTGACTGTACAACAGCTTCGGATCAGACTTGACTTTCACTGTCATTTTCATAATTTGATCCTCCCTTCTTACCTATGCGTATTCATTTCTTGCTCTTCGACTTCTCTCCTTATTCTCCTGGGTCCTTTGCCTTTGATACTTCTTCCATTCTCTAGTGCACTTGGTTTTTGCCTCTCTACACGTTTGGGTGAACCAAGGGCTCATCCTGGCCTTCTCATTTTGTCTGTTTCCCTTGGGTACAAACCTCTTCCTTGCTTCTTTGCATATTGTTGTCACATATTTCATCATATCATGTATTTATTTCCCTGCTATTTCTCTCTCCCACTGAACCTCATGTAGGAAATTCCTCATGCCTGTGCAGTACTCTCTCTTGTAGTTTGGCTTCATTCATCCTGCTCTTCTTGCCTCCCTCTCCATTTGTAGCTCTATTATGTATTTGAAGCTTAGAACCAAGTAATGACTAGCTCCGAGGGGCCTTTCATGTGATGTCCTCAGTATCTGCACTACTCTAGGTGAATATTAGGTCTAGTCTTGCTGGTTCATCCTCTCCCCTCTGTTAGTGTCCCTAATGTGTCGATGCATAAGGTTTTCCAGTACCTCCACGTTTCTGGGCCCTCATGTGGCTCCAGGTTTTCCCAGTCGATTTCTTTGTGATTGAAGGAAACCGTAACCAGTAGCTTTGCGCTGCCCATATGGGCCCTTTTGGCCACTTTAGCCAGTGTGTCAACCATCTCTCTTCTACTCTCATATTCTTGTCCTGGCCTCCTCCTATTCTGTGGTGGGTTATACATCACTGTAATCACCTTGGGACCTTCAGTTTGAAGTGTTCCTAGTATGTAGTCCCTTGCTTCTCCTCTGTCTCCTCTCTCCAACTCTTCAAAATCCCATTGGTTTTTGATGAGCAGTGCCTCTCATCCACCCCACTTGTTCCCTCTGTCTTTCCTCAGGATCTGATATCCATTTGGAAAGATGGCATTAGTTATCATTCCTGAGAGCTTGGTTTCTGCGAGGGCTATGATGTCTGGTGATGCCTCTGTGATTCTTTCGTGCCACTCCTTCCACTTATTCGTTATTCCATCAGTGTTGGTATACCATATATTCAGTTTCCTCTCCAACACTATTCTGGGAGGTTTGTGGGGGTGGGGGTCCTGGCAGGGTGCTATTGGATTTTACTGTGTATTGTGGGGTGGGGGTTGTGAGTGTGGGATGTGGTTTGTGATGAGATAGTGTGTTTGGCTGCGGGGCTCTGAGGGTGGTTGTGTGTGTGCTTGTACACACTACTCCACTCGACTCGGGTTGCTCTCTACTGACTCTAGCCTTGTCTCTCTTTCTTGCCCTTTTGTCTCTGTGTCCTCTCTTTCAGCTGTTGTTGTTCTGTCCTTGTTCTGTCATAGTCTAGGAACACCCTTCAGTATGCTGTTGATTTCCTTAGCCATAGTTTCTCCTGCAGGATCCTGTCTCACACTGTTTCTGTCTTCAAAATCAATTTGACTGGCCGATTTCTTTCCTTCAAGTAACCCCCTGCTCTCTGAAAATTTATAAGCTCAGACATGTCCTCCTCTCCTGTTTGATGATATTTTCAATCTCTTGTTTTTCTTCATGTCATCTTTCATACATTTTCCCTTCACTCTCCTAAAGCCCGTGGATGAAGATTGACCTCTCTCTCTCTCTCTCTCTCTCTCTCTCTCTCTCTCTCTCTCTCTCTCTCTCTCTCTCCTACAACAATTGCTTTTCCCTCCGTATCTCTGGGTCCTGTTTATACATAGCCATCACCTCCTTTATTATTTCTTGTACCTCCTGCGCGTGTGTGTGTGTGTGTGTGTTTTCACCTATATATATTCGCCTATGTGGTTATGTGTGTATTCACCAAGTTGCTCTAGCGAGTTATGTTGATAAATTAGACACATGTGCAACACTTGGGGTATTTTTATTATGGACACGTTTCTCCATACAGGGGCTTCATCAGTCCAATACAATGAAGAATGGTGAGGCTCAGAAGGAGTTTAAGGTAATCAGTCCCTCAGCCTTGAGTCGATGTAAGCAGTCAGTCTTTGCATTGGACTGATAAAGGCACTGTGTGGCAAAACGTTTAGATAATAAAAGTACCCAAGTATTGCACCACAATAAAGATACCCAAGTATTGCACCACAATAAAGATACCCAAGTATTGCACCACAATAAAGATACCCAAGTATTGCACCACAATAAAGATACCCAAGTATTGCACCACAATAAAGATACCCAAGTATTGCACCACAATAAAGATACCCAAGTATTGCACCACAATAAAGATACCCAAGTATTGCACCACAATAAAGATACCCAAGTATTGCACCACAATAAAGATCCGCAAGTATTGTACATGTGTCAAATTTATCAACTTGGTTCTCTGAACCATTTATGTTGACGGGGGTCCTGTCCCCCCCTCGTGACTTACAATATGTTGACGGGGGTCCTGTCCCCCCCTCGTGACTTACAATATGTTGACGGGGGTCCTGTCCCCCCTCGTGACTTACAATATGTTGACGGGGGTCCTGTCCCCCCCTCGTGACTTACAATATGTTGACGGGGGTCCTGTCCCCCCTCGTGACTTACAATATGTTGACGGGGGTCCTGTCCCCCCCTCGTGACTTACAATATGTTGACGGGGGTCCTGTCCCCCCCTCGTGACTTACAATATGTTGACGGGGGTCCTGTCCCCCCCTCGTGACTTACAATATGTTGACGGGGGTCCTGTCCCCCCTCGTCACTTACAATATGTTGACGGGGGTCCTGTCCCCCCTCGTCACTTACAATATGTTGACGGGGGTCCTGTCCCCCCTCGTCACTTACAATATGTTGACGGGGGTCCTGTCCCCCCCTCGTGACTTACAATATGTTGACGGGGGTCCTGTCCCCCCCTCGTGACTTACAATATGTTGACGGGGGTCCTGTCCCCCCCCTCGTGACTTACAATATGTTGACGGGGGTCCTGTCCCCCCTCGTCACTTACAATATGTTGACGGGGGTCCTGTCCCCCCTCGTGACTTACAATATGTTGACGGGGGTCCTGTCCCCCCTCGTGACTTACAATATGTTGACGGGGGTCCTGTCCCCGCCTCGTGACTTACTGTTGCTGGCATTGTCGTCCCAGGTCTCCTGATCCCTGTCATTCCTACTTATGAAAGTGTGTGTTAAGTGTGCCTCTACTACTTCCACATCTAACATGTTATTTACCAGCCTGAGACTGAAGAAAGTATTTCCGAGCATCCCAGTGGCTCATATGTTTCCTTAGCTTTCATCCATGCCCTCTCGCACCTGTGCCTCTCATTTTCAGTTCTTAGAGTATCTTGTATGTCGTAATCATGTGACCCCTGGTCTTCTGTTTCAAGGTTCAGTTCTTTTAGTCTATCCTCATAACTCGCCCCCTCGGCTTTCAGGTCTCTGTACTTTCTTGAATTTTCTTACATTTTTGACCAGGTAGGGTCTTCATGGTGGTACTGCAAGCTCCCTGATGGTACTGACATATGTACTCTGCTGTGCCTTAATTTTCTGAAGGTAGTTTTAAGATTAGATAACCTCGTATATATTGCAAATGTTATTCAAGTTATGTGCATCTCTGACGATATTTTGGCTTTCATGTTATCTGTAATATATTCGTGACGGGTTTGGATAGTTTTTGTACCCTCACACCAGTCCCGGGGCCAGGTTTTTGTGTTAATTGACTGTTCAAACAGTTGATGCTGTTTGTGACTCCTCTGGCTCGCATATCCATCACAGGCTGGTTGATCTGGATATTTCTCCTTGAACGATATTTTTAGACTCTCGCCTCAAGCCTGCTTAACGTTTCCGATCTTCTCTTCCTCTCCCCTGTAACTCCTTGTTTGACAAGTCCTTCTGCAGTCTGTCTTGACCTTGCTCCGTGTTTTATTATTCTCATTAACTTTACATTGGTGTGTGCATCTGTACACGTATGTATGTACATGTCTGTACTTGTGTTTGCAGGGGCCGAGTTAAAGCGACTAGCCCCGCCTCTTATAGACCGGTTTTGCTGATTTCTGGTCTCCAGGACCCCGCCATGTCTGCTCTTGAAGCTGTGTGTAGTGTTGACTCTACCACCTTTTCATATCTCTCTCATTTTGTCACCACCGTAAGACTGAAAAGGTACTTCTCAGCATACCTTTGGCACATCAGTGTATTTGGTGCCATGTGTGTGTCTAGCTTGCCTTTAAAACAGCCTGTCTCTATCAACTTGTCTTGAGTATTTTCTGTATCGTGATTATGTATCCTCTGGTTCTCCTCTCTGCTAATATTGTTAGCTTGTGTTCTTGAGGTCCTCTCGTACTATTTCCCTCAGTTCCGCTACCAATCTCATTGCCATCATCAGTAGTATCTTTATGCTTGACTATGTTCTGGCTCCATACTGGCGCCACATCCATCTACTAGATGTTGTGTATATGGTCTCAAATGAATCTTTTTTTTTCCGCCTCGTTGTATATCAAGGGGCACAATACCGACAAGATGAAGAAGTAGACACATGTGCAACATCTGGGTGTCTTGTAGACGTTTTACCATCCAGTGGTTATATCAGTACAATACATGGGCACAATATGAAGACTTTAGATATGTATACAGAAGAGAGTGGAAGACGAGGTAGTCAGTCCGTCAGTGTGGCAGCAGGTGGTGGGTACCGTGGTTTTGAAGAATCCATAGGTCTTGCGTATACCGTTAAGTATTTACCACGGATATCTACTTCTAGTGACATAAAGAACAAAAAAGCACAATACCGTGATTGGAACAAAGCACAAATAATCCGCACATAGAAACTTATACGACTTTTCCATCCGACTTGGACCATTAAGTAGTCACACACTAATTTTAATGGTGCAAGTCGGACCAAAACGTCGTTAGTTTCTTTCTCCTATGTGCGGGCTAAGAGAGGAAGGTAGTACCTCCGTGGATGACTGAGAGAGGAGGGCAGTACCTCCGTGGATGACTGAGAGAGGAGGGTAGTACCTCCGTGGATGACTGAGAGAGGAGGGTAGTACCTCCGTGGATGACTGAGAGAGGAGGGCAGTACCTCCGTGGATGACTGAGAGAGGAGGGCAGTACCTCCGTGGATGACTGAGAGAGGAGGGTAGTACCTCCGTGGATGACTGAGAGAGGAGGGTAGTACCTCCGTGGATGACTGAGAGAGGAGGGTAGTACCTCCGTGGATGACTGAGAGAGGAGGGCAGTACCTCCGTGGATGACTGAGAGAGGAGGGTAGTACCTCCGTGGATGACTGAGAGAGGAGGGTAGTACCTCCGTGGATGACTGAGAGAGGAGGGTAGTACCTCCGTGGATGACTGAGAGAGGAGGGTAGTACCTCCGTGGATGACTGAGAGAGGAGGGTAGTACCTCCGTGGATGACTGAGAGAGGAGGGTAGTACCTCCGTGGATGACTGAGAGAGGAGGGTAGTACCTCCGTGGATGACTGAGAGAGGAGGGCAGTACCTCCGTGGATGACTGAGAGAGGAGGGTAGTACCTCCGTGGATGACTGAGAGAGGAGGGCAGTACCTCCGTGGATGACTGAGAGAGGAGGGTAGTACCTCCGTGGATGACTGAGAGAGGAGGGCAGTACCTCCGTGGATGACTGAGAGAGGAGGGTAGTACCTCCGTGGATGACTGAGAGAGGAGGGTAGTACCTCCGTGGATGACTGAGAGAGGAGGGTAGTACCTCCGTGGATGACTGAGAGAGGAGGGTAGTACCTCCGTGGATGACTGAGAGAGGAGGGTAGTACCTCCGTGGATGACTGAGAGAGGAGGGTAGTACCTCCGTGGATGACTGAGAGAGGAGGGCAGTACCTCCGTGGATGACTGAGAGAGGAGGGCAGTACCTCCGTGGATGACTGAGAGAGGAGGGTAGTACCTCCGTGGATGACTGAGAGAGGAGGGTAGTACCTCCGTGGATGACTGAGAGAGGAGGGTAGTACCTCCGTGGATGACTGAGAGAGGAGGGCAGTACCTCCGTGGATGACTGAGAGAGGAGGGTAGTACCTCCGTGGATGACTGAGAGAGGAGGGTAGTACCTCCGTGGATGACTGAGAGAGGAGGGTAGTACCTCCGTGGATGACTGAGAGAGGAGGGTAGTACTTCCGTGGATGACTGAGAGAGGAGGGTAGTACCTCCGTGGATGACTGAGAGAGGAAGGTATTACCTCCGTCGATGACTGAGAGGAGGGTAGTACCTCCGTGGATGACTGAGAGAGGAGGGTAGTACCTCCGTGGATGACTGAGAGAGGAGGGCAGTACCTCCGTGGATGACTGAGAGAGGAGGGTAGTACCTCCGTGGATGACTGAGAGAGGAAGGTATTACCTCCGTCGATGACTGAGAGGAGGGTAGTACCTCCGTGGATGACTGAGAGAGGAGGGTAGTACCTCCGTGGATGACTGAGAGAGGAGGGCAGTACCTCCGTGGATGACTGAGAAAGGAGGGTAGTACCTCCGTGGATGACTGAGAGAGGAAGGTAGTACCTCCGTCGATGACTGAGAGAGGAAGGTATTACCTCCGTCGATGACTGAGAGGAGGGCAGTACCTCCGTGGATGACTGAGAGAGGAGGGCAGTACCTCCGTGGATGACTGAGAGAGGAGGGTAGTACCTCCGTGGATGACTGAGAGAGGAAGGTAGTACCTCCGTCGATGACTGAGAGGAGGGCAGTACCTCCGTGGATGACTGAGAGGAGGGCAGTACCTCCGTGGATGACTGAGAGAGGAGGGCAGTACCTCCGTGGATGACTGAGAGAGGAGGGCAGTACCTCCGTGGATGACTGAGAGAGGAGGGCAGTACCTCCGTGGATGACTGAGAGGAGGGCAGTACCTCCGTGGATGACTGAGAGAGGAGGGCAGTACCTCCGTGGATGACTGAGAGAGGAGGGCAGTACCTCCGTGGATGACTGAGAGAGGAGGGCAGTACCTCCGTCGATGACTGAGAGGAGGGCAGTACCTCCGTGGATGACTGAGAGAGGAGGGCAGTACCTCCGTGGATGACTGAGAGAGGAGGGTAGTACCTCCGTGGATGACTGAGAGAGGAAGGTAGTACCTCCGTCGATGACTGAGAGAGGAAGGTATTACCTCCGTCGATGACTGAGAGGAGGGCAGTACCTCCGTGGATGACTGAGAGAGGAGGGTAGTACCTCCGTGGATGACTGAGAGAGGAGGGCAGTACCTCCGTGGATGACTGAGAGGAGGGCAGTACCTCCGTGGATGACTGAGAGAGGAGGGCAGTACCTCCGTGGATGACTGAGAGGAGGGCAGTACCTCCGTGGATGACTGAGAGAGGAGGGCAGTACCTCCGTGGATGACTGAGAGAGGAGGGCAGTACCTCCGTGGATGACTGAGAGAGGAGGGTAGTACCTCCGTGGATGACTGAGAGAGGAGGGTAGTACCTCCGTGGATGACTGAGAGAGGAGGGTAGTACCTCCGTGGATGACTGAGAGAGGAGGGTAGTACTTCCGTGGATGACTGAGAGAGGAGGGCAGTACCTCCGTGGATGACTGAGAGAGGAGGGTAGTACCTCCGTGGATGACTGAGAGAGGAGGGTAGTACCTCCGTGGATGACTGAGAGAGGAAGGTAGTACCTCCGTGGATGACTGAGAGAGGAAGGTATTACCTCCGTCGATGACTGAGAGGAGGGCAGTACCTCCGTGGATGACTGAGAGAGGAGGGTAGTACCTCCGTGGATGACTGAGAGAGGAGGGTAGTACCTCCGTGGATGACTGAGAGAGGAGGGTAGTACCTCCGTGGATGACTGAGAGAGGAGGGTAGTACCTCCGTGGATGACTGAGAGAGGAAGGTAGTACCTCCGTGGATGACTGAGAGAGGAAGGTATTACCTCCGTCGATGACTGAGAGGAGGGCAGTACCTCCGTGGATGACTGAGAGAGGAGGGCAGTACCTCCGTGGATGACTGAGAGAGGAGGGTAGTACCTCCGTGGATGACTGAGAGAGGAGGGTAGTACCTCCGTGGGTGACTGAGAGAGGAAGGTAGTACCTCCGTGGATGACTGAGAGAGGAAGGTATTACCTCCGTCGATGACTGAGAGAGGAGGGCAGTACCTCCGTGGATGACTGAGAGAGGAGGGTAGTACCTCCGTGGATGACTGAGAGAGGAGGGTAGTACCTCCGTGGATGACTGAGAGAGGAGGGTAGTACCTCCGTGGGTGACTGAGAGAGGAGGGCAGTACCTCCGTGGGTGACTGAGAGAGGAAGGTAGTACCTCCGTGGATGACTGAGAGAGGAGGGCAGTACCTCCGTCGATGACTGAGAGAGGAGGGTAGTACCTCCGTGGATGACTGAGAGAGGAGGGTAGTACCTCCGTGGGTGACTGAGAGAGGAGGGTAGTACCTCCGTGGATGACTGAGAGAGGAGGGTAGTACCTCCGTGGGTGACTGAGAGAGGAAGGTAGTACCTCCGTGGATGACTGAGAGAGGAAGGTATTACCTCCGTCGATGACTGAGAGGAGGGTAGTACCTCCGTCGATGACTGAAAGAGGAGGGCAGTACCTCCGTGGATGACTGAGAGAGGAGGGCAGTACCTCCGTGGATGACTGAGAGAGGAGGGTAGTACCTCCGTGGATGACTGAGAGAGGAGGGTAGTACCTCCGTGGGTGACAGAGAGGAGGGTAGTACCTCCGTGGATGACTGAGAGAGGAGGGTAGTACCTCCGTGGATGACTGAGAGAGGAAGGTATTACCTCCGTCGATGACTGAGAGGAGGGTAGTACCTCCGTCGATGACTGAGAGAGGAGGGCAGTACCTCCGTGGATGACTGAGAGAGGAGGGTAGTACCTCCGTGGGTGACTGAGAGAGGAGGGTAGTACCTCCGTGGATGACTGAGAGAGGAGGGTAGTACCTCCGTGGATGACTGAGAGAGGAGGGTAGTACCTCCGTGGGTGACTGAGAGAGGAGGGCAGTACCTCCGTGGGTGACTGAGAGAGGAAGGTAGTACCTCCGTGGATGACTGAGAGAGGAGGGCAGTACCTCCGTCGATGACTGAGAGAGGAGGGTAGTACCTCCGTGGATGACTGAGAGAGGAGGGCAGTACCTCCGTGGATGACTGAGAGAGGAGGGTAGTACCTCCGTGGATGACTGAGAGAGGAGGGTAGTACCTCCGTGGGTGACTGAGAGAGGAGGGTAGTACCTCCGTGGATGACTGAGAGAGGAGGGTAGTACCTCCGTGGGTGACTGAGAGAGGAAGGTAGTACCTCCGTGGATGACTGAGAGAGGAAGGTATTACCTCCGTCGATGACTGAGAGGAGGGTAGTACCTCCGTGGATGACTGAAAGAGGAGGGCAGTACCTCCGTGGATGACTGAGAGAGGAGGGCAGTACCTCCGTGGATGACTGAGAGAGGAGGGTAGTACCTCCGTGGATGACAGAGAGGAGGGTAGTACCTCCGTGGATGACTGAGAGAGGAGGGTAGTACCTCCGTGGATGACTGAGAGAGGAAGGTATTACCTCCGTCGATGACTGAGAGGAGGGTAGTACCTCCGTCGATGACTGAGAGAGGAGGGCAGTACCTCCGTGGATGACTGAGAGAGGAGGGTAGTACCTCCGTGGGTGACTGAGAGAGGAGGGTAGTACCTCCGTGGATGACTGAGAGAGGAGGGTAGTACCTCCGTGGATGACTGAGAGAGGAAGGTAGTACCTCCGTGGATGACTGAGAGAGGAAGGTATTACCTCCGTCGATGACTGAGAGGAGGGTAGTACCTCCGTCGATGACTGAGAGAGGAGGGCAGTACCTCCGTGGATGACTGAGAGAGGAGGGTAGTACCTCCGTGGATGACTGAGAGAGGAGGGTAGTACCTCCGTGGATGACTGAGAGAGGAGGGTAGTACCTCCGTGGATGACTGAGAGAGGAGGGTAGTACCTCCGTGGATGACTGAGAGAGGAGGGTAGTACCTCCGTGGATGACTGAGAGAGGAGGGTAGTACCTCCGTGGATGACTGAGAGAGGAGGGTAGTACCTCCGTGGATGACTGAGAGAGGAGGGTAGTACCTCCGTGGATGACTGAGAGAGGAGGGTAGTACCTCCGTGGATGACTGAGAGAGGAGGGTAGTACCTCCGTGGATGACTGTCATCCTATTACTTACGCTTAATACACATTGGATGAGAGAAGTGGTCTTCCAGGATGGTTGCTGTCTACCAGTCTACTGTCTGCTTCATGCACAGGCGAGAGGAGGGTAGTGGTTCCTGGATGGTTGTCTGCCTGTCTTTGTTTATTACACAGGCGAGAGGAGGGTAGTGGTTCCTGGATGGTTGTCTGCCTGTCTTTGTTTATTACACAGGCGAGAGGAGGGTAGTGGTCCCTGGATGGTTGTCTGCCAGTCTGTGTTTAATACACAGGAGAGAGGAAGGTAGTGGTTCCGGGATGAGTATCTACCAGTCTGTGTTTATTACACAGGCTAGAGGAGGGTAGTGGTCCCTGGATGGTTGTCTGCCTGTTTGTGTTTATTACACAGGTTAGAGGAGGGTAGTGGTCCCTGGATGGTTGTCTGCCTGTTTGTGTTTATTACACAGGTTAGAGGAGGGTAGTGGTCCCTGGATGGTTGTTTGCTTGTCTGTGTTTATTACACAGGCGAGAGGAGGGTAGTGGTCTCCAGCTCTAGTTTTCATTTTTTTTTTTTTTTGTAAATTGAGTCTGGCCGCTGTGTTGGTTTCCCACTTGCAGCACCAGGGCCAGACTCTTGGAGCATTATTTACAAAGAAATGTAAACTATCCAAATTCTTAAATATGTTCTCACTGGAGCGGAGTAGAGAGAGATACAAGATAATATATGCGGAAAGTACTTGAGGGCCATGTCACAAATCTGCACGCTGCCATAACAACGCACTTGAGAGATATGGAAGGAAGTGCAACATAAACCCAGTGAAAAGCAGGGGTGTAGCGGGCACAGTGAGAACATTATATCAATGTCCGTGGCCCCAGACCATGCAACATCTTACCAGAAGATATCAGAAGCACTGCTGGGCCAAGTGTAGAAGTCTTCAAAAGGAAATGCGCTGTATAGCCCTTGTGGCTTAGCGCTTCTTTTTGATTATAATAATAATTCAAAAGGAAATTGGACAAGTATCTTCACTAGGTGCCAGATCAGTCAGGCTGTGGTAGATATTCGGGTCAGCGGACCTCCGGCAGCAACAGCCAGGTTGACTAGACAAGCAGTAGACGAACCTGGGCCAAGGCCGGGCTGTGGGAGTACAAAAATCTTTTGGAGCTCATCAAAGGGAAAATAAAGTTATACCACTATCACAAGCACTCGACATACTTTGAAGAGTTTATATTTAGGCGAAATCCCAGAGGTCCTAAAAAGTAGTCATGACTCCCTGCACGAAGAAGGCAGTAGAGCCCTGGCAGGCAACTACAGGCCCGTCACACTAACATCACACATCATAAAAATCTTTGAGATCACGCTAGAACGTCAAGTTACATATTTTATGGAAAAAAAATTATCTGCATAACCCAAGTCAGCATGAAAGGCAGCATGGAGATCATTCTTGTCAATTATGACAAATTACTGAGGCTTCTGAAAAATCCCACAATGCAGATGCACACGGACTTCAGTAATTCATTTGACAAATGGGCTAGAGTGATAGTACATAAAATTAGATTAATGGGTTTAACATGAAATGTAGGCAAATGTATTTGCAATTTCCTATTGAAGAGAACACAAAGTAGCAGTAAGTAATGTGAAATTAAGCCTCAGCAATGTTAAAAGCTCAGTACTCCAAGGCACTGTTTCTCATTCTTGAAATATAGGTAAACACACAAACTACAGCTGTGTGTCATCCTCTGCTGGGGACACAAAAATTAACATGATATTCAATGGGAACGAATTCTTATTGCTCGAATATGGGAAAGAATGTGGACGTCAGAAGGGCCTGGTCCCAAATCTGCACACTGCCATAATAACGTACAATAGTGAGAGATAAGGGACGAAGTGTAAAATAGTCCCAGTAAAAAGCAGGGAAGCCACGGGCACAGTAAGAGGATACTGTGTCAACATCCGTGGGCCTAAACTAGTCAACCTGTTACCAGCAGATATCGGAAATATTGCTGGAACCAGTGTAGAAGTCTTCACGAAGAAACTGGCTCATTTCCTCTGTACCGTGACAAATCAGGCAGGCTATGATGGATATGTGGGCCGGCAGGCTGCCAACAGGAACAGCCTGGTAAACCAGGAAATCAGAAGAGAGGCCTGATCCAAGGCCGGAAAATTCCTGAAACAGATGAAAAGTAAATCATAGGTAAAAAAAAAAAAAAAGTCTACTCCTGTATTTCACATACGCACGAGAAGGTAATGATCTCCCTGGATGGTTCGTGTCTACCAACCTACAAGCAGTATTGAGTATACTGAACGCAAGCGAGCAGCGCTGTATGACCCTTGTGGGTTTAGGGCTTGGTTGTTGATTATAATAAAGCGAGCGAGGTGTGTGTGTGTGTTGTGGTAGGTCTGCATGACGAGTGTGTGAATCAGGAAGTGCGAGGGCGGCGGTTGTGGGAATTGTATGTTGCAAGTTTGAGAAAGTGAGTGTGACCAGTGTTGTATTGGGCCCTGTTGTGTGGTAGTGTTCTTTGTTGAGATGCGTTGTATTGACCTGTGTTGTGCTTTGCTTGTGTTGACTGGAACCTGTGTGCCATCTGTGAGTGCAGCCATCACTACTGCCTGTTGCAAACGTTGACCAACCTCGTAATGTTGCTTTCTTAGGAAAGGATGCTGGAGGGAGGGAGAAAGTGGGTGTTGACGAGAGGGAGAATTACTGGATGGGGGAGTAGGTAGGGAGGGAGGAAGAAGTGGTGGAAGGAAAGAACTGAAGTAGAGGGAGTGAGTCTAAGGAAGGCAGGGAAGATGCTTGTGGTTTAGGGATGGAGGCTGCGGAACTCTTCCCCATCTCCTACACCGCCACCAGAAGGTAATACGTCTTTAAATTAACATTATTAGGTACATAGATATCTCTTACCTAACACTTGAATACCTCAGGCAAGTGCTGGAGTTTTTTGACACGGGATATTAAACTACAGAAGGACTGGAATTTTCTAACAAATATTTCCCTGGATGCGACACACTAGCTTGACACACAAGTAACTGTTTTTACTGTTAAATGGGGAGAGGCAGCAAGGGGTGTAAGAAAACTTGTTCATATGTTTCTTTGTGATTATTAATGGAATGCTCGCACAGGTGAACTACGTGGCAGTATGGTGTTGAGATTGAGGGAGGGAGAGCAAGTGAAGCTAGGTATGGAGGAGTCCCTCACATTGTCTACACTTCCATACACTGTCTCCTTCATCCTCACTCCTTCCACATTCATCTTTGTACTCGTCTAGTTGTACTTGTATTGGTTGAATCATAGCTCGACCCATGCTTCAAAACTAGAATATTCTTATATAGCCCCATGTAAGGTTGGTGAAACTGATGTGCTGGAGAATACGTATATCGAAAATTTTCATTATCTATATGAATTCAAACACTCAGTCTGTTGGGAAATCTTAAATACTCTGAGTTATTCTCCCTGAAGTTCAAGTGAGGAAGATATAAAATAATTTACACTTGAAAATACTGGATGGACTCCTTCCAAATCTGTACGCTGAAATAACCAGTTACTGAGAGAGAGAGAGAGAGAGAGAGAGAGAGAGAGAGAGAGAGAGAGAGAGAGAGAGAGAGAGAGAGAGAGAGAGTTAACATACAAAATGTTCCCACTGAAAAGCTGTAAATACACTAAAGGAAAATTTAATTCATGGTATGACTTAACAAATCTTCGAGGACAATTGAGTTCCACAAGTCCGAGCTTTGCTCGGACTTGTGGAATCCAATTGCCCAGGAACCCAGGTCTGGGACCAGTTCGCGAGACCTGTGACCCCCAGAACTGTGCTCTCTCGCTTTAGAATATTGTGCAGTGCTTATGGCTTCGTTCAGGGCGTGAGAAATAGAGTTGGAATAGATAGAGATCATTTACACCCTGCACAGTGCCTATAAAAAATTTAAATTACTGTGAACGTCTCAAACTCCCCTAATATGTTGTCATTGGAGCGGAGGAGAGAGAGACATGATAATATATACGTGGAAAGAACGTGAAGGTCTGGTTCCAGATCTGCACACTGCCATAACAACTTATTGAAGTGAGAGACAGATGGGTGGATGTGTACATTAAACCCAGTGAAAAGCAGAGGCACCGTAGGCACAATAAGAGAACATTGTATCAACATCCGTAGTTCCAGGTTGTTCAACATATTGCCAGAAGATGTTAGAAACTGCTGGGACAAGTGTAGAAGTCATCAAGAGAAAACTGGACAAGTATCTCCACCAAGTGCCAGATGGGCCACCAGTAGAAACAGCCTGGCTGACCAGGCAAGTAGCAGACAAGTCTGGCCCAAGGCCGGGCTTCGGGAGTAGTAAAACTGGATATTCATCAAAGGTATATGAAAGGTAAACTACAGATAAACTAGCGGTTTACAAGAAGGAACATTAGTTGCTCTCAGACTCTCAAGGACCCCCATGGAAATAGATCACTTTGACTTTTTTTTTTTAGGGGGGGGGGAAAGGGAGGGGAGGGGTTATCCTGGGTAAGTTACACTGTGTACGATAATTGTACGTATGTGTACATGTACCTAAATAAACCCATTTACTAATCCAGCCGTCCGCCTCCAAATTCCAGCGTCTGTATTATTCGACAATTTTCCTTTTTTACATAACTGGGTGTTGGAAAATTGTCATATACAGTAGAACCTCTGTATTTGGGATTAACTGGTTCCTGGGAGTCTTCTAAATATTGATTTTTTTTTCAATATTGGATCAGTTTTTTTCTATAGTAAATAATATAAATTGTATTAATTCGTTGTAGACCCTGAAAGTTACTCTTCACAAACCATTTTAAGTCAGAATATTAGTTAATTAAACTTGTAAAATAACGTGTAGAAACAAGACATACATGAACCTGCAACAATTTTAACTCTTGTTGTCATATTACCACTTTTATTGTGCCTTTGTTTTATATAATAGAATATATGGTAGATGTTGACATGAATATTTCTTGACTACGTCAACAATATTTCTTGACTACGTCAACAATATTTCTTGACTACGTCAACAATATTTCTTGACTACGTCAACAATATTTCTTAACTACGTCAACAATATCTATTACATTTTCCTGTTTGGGAATAAATTCCTTATTTTAGTTCAATGGTGGCTCTTACAGGTTTCATTTAAGTTTTTTCCTTCACTATTCTTATTCAGGGTCATGATCACTTATTTTCAATAATAAAAGAAAAATAACACGAAGTTATACACAAAATAACAATTGAATAACAGGTCAAAAATCGTTCCCATAATAGTAACACTTGTGAATATCGCTACGTTTTCCTCGATTTTTTTTCCTAATATGTACTTGATTTTACGAATATATGTGCATCCGAATACACGGGTTCTACTGTATCTTGATATTTGTTACTGTGCGTTAAATTAGGGTTATTTAAATTAGCTGGTGTTAATCTGTATGTATAATTATCTGGCCTGGTAGGCAAAGCTCTCGCTTCACACGCTGAGGGTCCTGGTTCGATTCCCGGCAAAGTGGAAATATTGGGCGTGTTTCCTTACACCTGTTGTCTATGTTCACCCATCAGTAAAATAGGTACCTGGGTGTTAGTCGACTGGTGTGGGTCGCATCCTGGGACAAAAACTGACCTAATTTGTCCGAAATGCTCTGCATAACAAGGGACTTTCGATGTATTAGTATGTCATTGATGTCAGCTAGGACTGTATACCTTGTACATGTACTTGTAGAAATAAAGATATTATTATTATTATTATTATTATTATTATTATTATTATTATTATTATTATTATTATTATTATATAAAATACGAGTGTTTGGCATCTGGCAGCGCGGCGCGTATTGTAAAATATAGAGCGAGTATTTTCACAGCAGCCGTTAACGAAGTTGGAGGATGGGATGAATCACTAGGGGTGTGGTGCCTGTGCTGGAATGTGTATAGCTAGCACCAACAGCCAGACTGATCACTCCATCAACCCTGAGGCCTGACCTGAGACCTGGCCGAGGCGGTGATAACTTATCTACAGGTAGGTCGTTACGCCCTCTCAAGTTCTCATTAATTTACACTTACCAGGATTGAACTCGAGCAGCCACTTTTATGACCGTCATTTAGGAGTCAGTACGTGAAGACCCTCCGTGTTATTTCCGATAATAATCTTCCTCGGTTTACCTACCTACCTGGAGAGTATTCCGGGGATCAACACCCCCCCCCGGGGCCCTGTTCATGACCAGGTCTCCCGGTGGATCAGAGCCTGATCACCTAGGTTGTTACTGCTGGCCGAACGTAGTCCAACGTACGAACCACAGCCCCGCTGATCCGGCACTGACTTTAGGTATCTGTCCAGCTCCCTCTTGAAGACAGTCAGGGGCCTATTGGTAATTCCCCTTATGGCTGGTGGGAGGCTGTTGAACAGTCTTACATGAAGTACGACCCTGCAAACCTCCAGGGAGATACTAGGGTGCTCGTGGCTCAATTAGTAGCGACCTCAGCTCACACACAGAGGAACCAAGGATCGATCTCCGGAAATGTTGGGCATGTTTCTAATACCTGTTGCTCCTGTTCTAGCAGCAAGTAGGTACCTGGTTGTTAGTCGAGGGTTGTGGGTCGCACATCCTGGGGGACAAGATTAAAGGACCTCAGTGTAACTCATACAGTTTGACGACAGTGACTTTTTTGGATTATCCTGGGTTATTAACCCTCCTGGTTAATAATTCGAAGAAAATCTTCGTATTCTTCTTGTCACACAAGTTGAACAGATACCCGTTAAACACTGTGCACTCTGGCAGAAATATTCTTTTTAGTGTCTCACGATCATGTGAGATGACAGGTAAATGTCTGTGTCTGTTTGTCTGTCTCTTTGTTTTGATATCTGTGTAAACTGTTTGATTTTTTACTGCAGGAAAACAGAAAAAGGGAGAAATGTGGAGGGAGGGAACAGAGAGAGAAATGGCGAGGGAGGAAGGGAACACAGGTAGAGGGAGAGGTGTGGAGGGAGGGAGGGAGGGAGGGAGGGAGCAAGGTGGATGATGGTTCACAGTGGCCTGGCTCACCAGTTGTCTTGTGTACTGCCTCAGTGAGTGACGTGTTACTCTCCACCACTATAACTTGCTACCTAATACCTCACCAGCTTGGTACCTGCTACCTTATACTTCACTTTCTTGGTACCTGCTACCTAACACCTCACTAGCTTGGTACCTGCTACCTTATACGTCACTATCTTGATACCCGCTAACACCTCACCTCACTACCTTGATACCTGCTTCCTAATACTTCACTATCTTGATACCTGCTACCTTATACTCTACTATCTTGATACCTTCCACCTGATACTTCACTATCTTGATACCTTTCTTATACTTCACTATTTTGATACCTTCTTTATACTTCACTATCTTGATACCTTCCTTATACTTCGCTATCTTTATACCTGCTACCTTATATTTCACTATCTTGGTACCTGCTACCTAGCACCTCACTGTCTTGATACCTACTACCTTATACTTCACTATCTTGGTACCTGCTACCTTATACCTCACTTTCTTGGTACTGCTGTTTATACTTCACTGTCTTAGTACCTGCTACCTTATACCTCACCCCATAAACACCCCATCTTGGTACCTGCTACCTTATATCCAACCCCTCACACACGCCTCTGTTTAAACATTCTTTCTCAGTCCAGAACAGTATTCGAACCTGCGCACTCTGCATCAGTGTACACGGTACTTTTGCCACAGTCAAACCCCAGATGAGTATGGGCGCCTAGCCTGGATATAGGAATACACCACCTAGCTTCCCCTAGGCGCCCATACTTATCTGGTGTCTGGCTGTGTGGCAGAGTACTGTGTTCTTTAACGCAGAGTGCGCAGGTTCGAATCCTGTTCTGGATTGAGAGATAATGTTTATAAATGATTCCGTTCGTTTGTGAAGTGTTACTCACACCTCTGTATCCTGGTACCTTATATTCTGCCTCACACTTCTGTACGCTGGTACCTGATACTTTATACTCTGCCTGGTACCTGATACCTTATACTCTACCTCACATTATGTACCCTGGTACTTGATACTTTATACTCTGCCTGGTATCTGATACCTTATACTCTACCTCACATCTATGTACCCTGGTACTTGATACTTTATACTCTGCCCCACTCCCCTGTACCCTGGTACCTGATACTTTATACTCCCCTGGTACTCTGGTACCTTATACTCTGCCTAACACCTCTGTAAACTGGTACCTGATACCTTATACTCTGCCACACACCTCTATACCCTGGTACCTGATACTCTGCCTCACACCTCTGTACCCTGGTATCTGATACCTTATATTCTGCCTCACCTCTGTACCCTGGTACCTGATATCTTATACTCTGTACTCTGCCTCACACCTCTGTACCCTGGTACCTGATATACTCTATACTCTGCCTCACACCTCTGTACCCTGGTACCTGATACCTTATATTCTGCCTTTGTACCCTAGTACCTGTTACTTTATATTCTGCCTCACGTCTGTACCCTGGTACCTGATACCTTATATTCTGCCTCACGCCTCTGTGCCCTGGTACCTGATAAATTATACTCTGCCTCACAATTGTTCCCTGGTACTTTATACCCTCATTCCCCGCCCCACACCCTCACACTCCCTACACACCCCCTCGCCCCACACCCTCGCCCCACACCCTCGCCCCACACCCTCGCCCCACACCCTCACACCCCCGTCATACACCCTCGCCCCACACCCTCACATCCCCGCTCCACATCCTCACACCCCCGCCCTATACCCTCACACCTCTACCCCACACCCTCATTCCCCGCCCCACACCCTCACACCCCTCCCTACACACTCACACCCTCCCCCCACACCCTCACCCCCGTCATACACCCTCACATCCCCGCCCCACATCCTCAGCCCCGCCCTACACCTTCACACCCCCGCCCCACACCCCCGTCCCACACCCCCGTCCCACAGAGTAACCTCCCCCCAACCTCCACCTGGCCTCACTAGAGCAACTCTGCTCAGTAATGTCCCGTTATCCCTCAGTTTATAGGTGTCCCCGTCAGGGGTACAGTTTCTGCAACCTCTTCCCTCTCAATTGATTAATGTGTGTGTTTGTGTTTGTATGTGCAGGTAGTGTGGTAGTTACAGCAGCCATCACTTCCCTCATAGTGACCACAACGGCACATGTAAGTTCTTCACCTTATAATATCATGTAATACTCTGTCATATATCCTGTAATACTCTGTCGTATATATAATACTCTGTCTTGTATCCTATAATACTCTGTCGTATATCCTATAATACTCTGTCGTATATCCTATAATACTCTGTCGTATATCCTATAATACTCTGTCGTATATCCTATAATACTTTGTCGTATATTCTATAATATTTTTGTATCGTATATCCTGTAATACTTTTTTAAACACACTGGACGTCTCCCATGGAGGTTGGATGACCCCCCCCCCTTGCACATAAAAAAAAGAAGCTCCTTCACCGTCATTCAGTCACTGTCTTTGCAGAGAAGTATAGACATCAAAGTTCAGATGCCCTTCGAAACTGCAACATCCCCGCCCCTCCTTCAGAGTGCAAGCACTCTACTTCCCACACCCATCACGCAGTCCGGGTAACCAGTTTCCCTGAATGCCTTCATAAATGTTACCTTGTTCACACTCAAACAGCACGTCATGAAATAAAAAGCACGTGTGTTCACTCATTCCGACGTAACCTGAACAGCCCATGCCTCCTCTTCCTTCCACTTTAGTTTTATATACTCTGATCATCTTATTTTTGCTCCATTCTCTGTAAGTGCCCAAACCACCTCAACAATTCATCAGCTCTCTAATTTAAATTTCTGATAGCGCCACACCTAATCTCCAAGCCTCGAAAACCCCTGTAAGTGTAGCACTTTACTCTTGTACATTCCCCGTTTAATATCCATGGATAAAGTTCTTAGTCTTCACAGATGCCACACTGCACTACCCATATTTATTAAACTTCTTACATTGTATGGTTGACCTCGTCTATCATAGAACTATTTGCCGACACGTCCACTTCCAAATACCTGAACGTTCACATTCACTCTCTCCATACTCCTTCCTAGTCTGATATCCAGTATTTCATTTCCCAGATTTTTTCTTACTCTCCTCACCTTGCTCTTTCATATGTTCACTTTTAATTTCTTCTCACATAGCTATCATTCCAAATTCTTCCACCAACCTATGCTACTATTCAGAATCAAAAATATGAACTGTGTCATCAGCAAAGAGCAACTATGACAACTTCCACTTTACATCTAATTCGTTATCTTTAATTTCACACTTCTTCGTAACACCCTAGCGTTTTACAACCCCAACCATGGTGACGTCACGGATCTTTGTGTAAGGTCTTCATACACTGGCAAATATTTCCTTTCTCTCTTAAATACCTCAACACCAGCCTCACTACCTGCATGAAAACTTAGGGTATTATTGCTTTTAGTAACAGTCTACCTGTTCCTTACATTTCTACATCTGCCACATTATTCTCTTCTCCACCTTATCATATATGTCTTTCCTAAATCCATTATTGCAACATGAAGTTCCTTGTTTTTATCTAAGTACTTAGCAGCATCCGTCGTTCACATTTGTTTTATCTTAACCAAGGAACAATATACCCCCCCCCAACTACCACCATCGTCACCACAGCCGCCGCCGCCGCCTTCTACTACTGGTATTACCACCACCACCACTGCTATTACCAACACTACTACTACTATTACCACCACCACCACCAACACCATCACCACAACAACAATGACAATACTCACTGCTTATTGCCTCTTGATGCCTCACTTCCTCTTGTACCTCTGTATTCCTCTCCCATGTTGCACCCTGTCCCCCTCCCTCACTCTTCCACTCTCTCTCCTTTCCTCCTTCACTCTTCCTTATTTCCTAACCATGTTCATATCTCATACCTCACTATCCTCCCTCACTACCCAAGTGTCTCTACTGCTGCATCACCCTCACTACCCACATCTCTACTGCTGCATCACCCTCACTATCCTCCCTCACTACCCACATCTCTACTGCTGCATCTTCCTCACTATCCAAATCTCTACTGCTGCACCTCCCTCACTGACTCACCCTCCCTCACCATCATCCTGACTCACCCTCCCTCACCATCATCCTGACTCACGCTCCCTCACCGTCATCCTGACTCACGCTCCCTCACCGTCATCCTGACTCACCCTCCCTCCCCGTCATCCTGACTCACCCTCCCTCACCGTCATCCTGACTCACCCTCCCTCACCGTCATCCTGACTCACGCTCCCTCACCGTCATCCTGACTCACGCTCCCTCACCGTCATCCTGACTCACCCTCCCTCACCGTCATCCTGACTCACCCTCCCTCACCGTCATCCTGACTCACCCTCCCTCACCGTCATCCTGACTCACCCTCCCTCACCGTCATCCTGACTCACCCTCCCTCACCGTCATCCTGACTCACGCTCCCTCACCGTCATCCTGACTCACGCTCCCTCACCGTCATCCTGACTCACGCTCCCTCACCGTCATCCTGACTCACCCTCCCGCACCGTCATTCTGACTCACCCTCCCTCACCGTCATCCTGACTCACGCTCCCTCACCGTCATCCTGACTCACGCTCCCTCACCGTCATCCTGACTCACCCTCCCTCACCGTCATCCTGACTCACCCTCCCTCACCGTCATCCTGACTCACCCTCCCTCACCGTCATCCTGACTCACCCTCCCTCACCGTCATCCTGACTCACCCTCCCTCACCGTCATCCTGACTCACCCTCCCTCACCGTCATCCTGACTCACCCTCCCTCACCGTCATCCTGACTCACCCTCCCTCACCGTCATCCTGACTCACCCTCCCTCACCTTCATCCTGACTCACGCTCCCTCACCGTCATCCTGACTCATGCTCCCTCACCGTCATCCTGACTCACGCTCCCTCACCGTCATCCTGACTCGCCCTCCCTCACCGTCATCCTGACTCGCCCTCCCTCACCGTCATCCTAACTCTCCCTCACCGTCATCCTGACTCACCCTCCCTCACCGTCATCCTGACTCACCCTCCCTCACCGTCATCCTGACTCACGCTCCCTCACCGTCATCCTCCCTCACCGTCATCCTGACTCACGCTCCCTCACCGTCATCCTGACTCACCCTCCCTCACCGTCATCCTGACTCACCCTCCCTCACCGTTATCCTGACTCACGCTCCCTCACCGTCATCCTGACTCACGCTCCCTCACCGTCATTCTGACTCACGCTCCCTCACCGTCATCCTGAATCACCCTCACCGTCATCCTGACTCACCCTCCCTCACCTTCATCCTGACTCACCCTCCCTCACCGTCATCCTGACTCACGCTCCCTCACGTCATCCTGACTCACCCTTCCTCACCTTCATCCTGACTCACCCTCCCTCACCGTCATCCTGACTCACGCTCCCTCACCCTCATCCTGACTCACGCTCCCTCACCGTCATCCTGACTCACACTCCCTCACCGTCATCCTGACTCGCCCTCCCTCACCGTCATCCTGACTCGTCCTCCCTCACCGTCATCCTGACTCGCCCTCCCTCACCGTCATCCTGACTCGCCCTCCCTCACCGTCATCCTGACTCACGCTCCGTCACCGTCATCCTGACTCGCCCTCCCTCACCGTCATCCTGACTCGCCCTCCCTCACCGTCATCCTAACTCTCCCTCACCGTCATCCTGACTCACCCTCCCTCACCGTCATCCTGACTCACCCTCCCTCACCGTCATCCTGACTCACCCTCCCTCACCGTCATCCTGACTCACCCTCCCTCACCGTCATCCTGACTCACCCTCCCTCACCGTCATCCTGACTCACCCTCCCTCACCGTCATCCTGACTCACCCTCCCTCACCGTCATCCTGAATCACCCTCCCTCACCGTCATCCTGACTCACCCCCTCACCGTCATCCTGACTCACCCTCCCTCACCGTCATCCTGACTCACCCTCCCTCATCGTCATCCTGACTCACCCTCCCTCACCGTCATCCTGACTCACCCTCCCTCACCGTCATCCTGACTCACGTTCCCTCACCGTCATCTTGACTCACCCTCCCTCACCGTCATCCTGACTCACCCTCCCTCACCGTCATCCTGACTCACGCTCCCTCACCGTCATCCTGACTCACGCTCCCTCACCGTCATCCTGACTCACGCTCCCTCACCGTCATCCTGACTCACCCTCACCGTCATCCTGACTCACCCTCCCTCACCTTCATCCTGACTCACCCTCCCTCACCGTCATCCTGACTCACCCTCCCTCACCGTCATCCTGGCTCAGCCTCCCTCACCGTCATCCTGACTCACTCTCCCTCACCGTCATCCTGACTCACCCTCCCTCACCGTCATCCTGACTCACCCTCCCTCACCGCCATCTTGACTCACGCTCCCTCACCGTCATCCTGACTCTCCCTCACCGTCATCCTGACTCACCTTCCCTCACCGTCATCCTGACTCCCTCACCGTCATCCCACCCACTCACCCTCACCGTCAGCCCGCCCATTCACCCTCCCTCACTGTCATCCCGCCCACTCACCCTCCCTCACCGTCATCCCGCCCACTCACCCTCCCTCACCGTCATCCCGCCCCCTCACCCTCCCTCACTGTCATCCCGCCCACTCACCCTCACCGTCATCCCGCCCACTCACCCTCACCGTCATCCCGCCCATTCACCCTCACTGTCATCCCGCCCACTCACCCTCCCTCACTGTCATCCCGCCCACTCACCCTCCCTCACCGTCATCCCGCCCACTCACCCTCCCTCACTGTCATCCCGCCCACTCACCCTCCCTCACCGTCATACCGCCCCATCACCCTCCCTCACCGTCATCCCGCCCACTCACCCTCCCTCACTGTCATCCTGCCCACTCACCCTCCCTCACCGTCATCCCGCCCACTCACCCTCCCTCACCGTCATCCCGCCCACTCACCCTCCCTCACCGTCATCCCGCCCATTCACCTTCCCTCACTGTCATCCCGCCCACTCTCCCTCCCTCACCGTCATCCCGCCCACTCACCCTCCCTCACTCATCCCGCCCACTCACCCTCCCTCACCGTCATCCCGCCCCCTCACCCACCCTCACCGTCATCCCGCCCACTCGCCCTCCCTCACTGTCATCCTGCCCACTCACCCTCCCTCACCGTCATCCCGCCCACTCACCCTCCATCACCGTCATCCCGCCCACTCACCCTCCCTCACCGTCATCCCGCCCACTCACCCTCCCTCACCGTCATCCCGCCCATTCACCTTCCCTCACTGTCATCCCGCCCACTCACCCTCCCTCACTGTCATCCCGCACACTCACCCTCCCTCACCGTCATCCCGCCCACTCACCCTCCCTCACTCATCCCGCCCACTCACCCTCCCTCACCGTCATCCCGCCCCCTCACCCTCCCTCACCGTCATCCCGCCCACTCGCCCTCCCTCACTGTCATCCCGCCCCCTCACCCTCCCTCACCGTCATCCCGCCCCCTCACCCTCCCTCACCGTCATCCCGCCCACTCACCCTCCCTCACTGTCATCCTACCCACTCACCCTCCCTCACCGTCATCCCGCCCCCTCACCCTCCCTCACCGTCATCCCGCCCAATCCCCCTCCCTCACCGTCATCCCGCCCATTCACCCTCCCTCACCGTCATCCCGCCCAATCACCCTCCCTCACCGTCATCCCGCCCACTCAACCTCCCTCACCGTCATCCCGCCCACTCACCCTCTCTCACCGTCATCCCGCCCACTCACCCTCCTTCACTGTCATCCCGCCCACTCACCCTCCCTCACCGTCATCCCGCCCACTCACCCTCATTCACTGTCATCCCGCCCACTCACTCTCCCTCACCGTCATCCCGCCCACTCACCCTCCCTCACTGTCATCCCGCCCACTCACCCTCACCGTCATCCCGCCCACTCACCCTCCCTCACCGTTATCCCGCCCGCTCACCCTCACCGTCATCCAGCCCACTCACCCTCACCGTCATCCCGCCCACTCACCCTCCCTCACTGTCATCCCGCCACTCACCGTCATCCCGCCCACTCACCTTCCTTCACTCATCCCGCCCACTCACCCTCCCTCACCGTCATCCCGCCCACTCACTCTCCCTCACCGTCATCCCGCCCACTCACCCTCCCTCACCGTCATCCCCCCCACTCACCCACCCTCACCGTCATCCCGCCCACTCACTCTCCCTCACCCTCATCCCGCCCACTCACCCTCACCGTCATCCCGCCCACTCACCCTCCCACACCGTCATCCCGCCCACTCACCCTCCCTCACCGTCATCCCACCCACTCACCCTCCCTCACCGTTATCCCGCCCACTCACCCTCCCTCACTGTCATCCCGCCCACTCACCCTCACTGTCATCCCGCCCACTCACCCTCCCTCACTATCATCCCGCCCACTCACCCTCCCTCACTATCATCCCGCCCACTCACCCTGACTATCATCCCGCCCACTCACCCTCCCTCACCGTCATCCCGCTCACTCACCCTCCCTCACCGTCATCCCGCCCACTCACCCTCACCGTCATCCCACCCACTCACTCCCTCACCGTCATCCCGCCCACTCCCACACCCTCATCCCGCCCACTCACCCTCCCTCACTGTCATCCCGCCCACTCACCCTCACTGTCATTCCGCCCACTCACCCTCACTGTCATTCCGCCCATTCACCCTCCCTCACTGTCATCCCGCCCACTCACCCTCCCTCACCGTCATCCCCCCCACTCACCCTCCCTCAATGTCATCCCGCCCACTCACCCTCCCTCACCGTCATCCCGCCCACTCACCCTCCCTCACCGTCATGCCGCCCACTCACCCTCCCTCACCGTCATGCCGCCCACTCACCCTCCCTCACCGTCATCCCGCCCACTCACCCTCCCTCACCGTCATACCGCCCACTCACCCTCCCTCACCGTCATCCCGCTCACTCACCCTCCCTCACCGTCATCCCGCCCACTCACCCTCCCTCACCGTCATCCCGCCCACTCACCCTCCCTCACTGTCATTCCGCCCACTCACCCTCCCTCACCGTCATCCCGCCCACTCACCCTCCCTCACCGTCATGCCGCCCACTCACCCTCCCTCACCGTCATCCCGCCCACTCACCCTCCCTCACCGTCATCCCGCCCACTCACCCTCCCACACCGTCATCCCGCCCACTCACCCTCCCTCACTGTCATCCCGCCCACTCACCCTCCCTCACCGTCATGCCGGCCACTCACCCTCCCTCACCGTCATCCCGCCCACTCACCCTCCCTCACCGTCATCCCGCCCACTCACCCTCCCTCACCGTCATCCCGCCCACTCACCCTCCCTCACTGTCATCCCGCCCACTCACCCTCCCTCACCGTCATCCCGCCCACTCACCCTCCCTCACGGTCATCCCGCCCACTCACCCTCCCTCACCGTCATCCCGCCCACTCACCCTCACCGTCATCCCGCCCACTCACCCTCCCTCACCGTCATCCCGCCCACTCACCACAACTCCTCTAGAAATATCATTCCATCTTTTATACACCTCTGATGATTTTCGTGGTTTTCCCTCCCCTGGTAGGCCAACCTGTAGCCAGTCTTCCAAGTTGACCGCCTGTTTAACTAGGCTATTGTTGCTTGTGGCCCACTGGTCCACATATCCATCACAACCTGGTTGATGTGGCACTTGGCGGAGGTAATGGAGCAGTTTCATTTTAAAATCTTTTACAGTTAGTTGTTCTAGCAATATTTCTGAAATCTGGTGGTAACGACTGTTGATACAGTGCTGCCTCATCCTGACACAGCCTCCCTGAGTTTATCTTATACTTTCACCCATATCTCTCATTATAGAACAATATATAGTGTTTAGGGTTGGAGTGAGGCCCTCCAGTATCATCTATGTATATTGTTATCATGTATCTCTCTTCTTCACTTCAGAGAATCCACTCCAAGTGATTTGAGTCATTCTCACTACTCGAGAAGTTTTATAAGATGTAAGGAGGCAGTGAAGTATATATGGTTGTGGCAGCGCTGTCATCTTCTCTGCCTTGAACCAAGCTGTGACAACACCAGTGTTTCCTGAGAACACTAGTGTTTCCTGAGAACACCAGTGTTTCCTGAGAACACCAGTGTTTCCTGAGAACACCAGTGTTTCCTGAGAACACTAGTGTTTCCTGAGAACACCAGTGTTTCCTGAGAACACCAGTGTTTCCTGAGAACACCAGTGTTTCCTGAGAACACCAGTGTTTCCTGAGAACACCAGTGTTTCCTGAGAACACCAGTGTTTCCTGAGAACACCAGTGTTTCCTGAGAACACTAGTGTTTCCTGAGAACACCAGTGTTTCCTGAGAACACCAGTGTTTCCTGAGAACACCAGTGTTTCCTGAGAACACCAGTGTTTCCTGAGAACACCAGTGTTTCCTGAGAACACCAGTGTTTCCTGAGAACACTAGTGTTTCCTGAGAACACCAGTGTTTCCTGAGAACACCAGTGTTTCCTGAGAACACCAGTGTTTCCTGAGAACACCAGTGTTTCCTGAGAACACCAGTGTTTCCTGAGAACACCAGTGTTTCCTGAGAACACCAGTGTTTCCTGAGAACACCAGTGTTTCCTGAGAACACCAGTGTTTCCTGAGAACACCAGTGTTTCCTGAGAACACCAGTGTTTCCTGAGAACACCAGTGTTTCCTGAGAACACCAGTGTTTCCTGAGAACACCAGTGTTTCCTGAGAACACCAGTGTTTCCTGAGAACACCAGTGTTTCCTGAGAACACCAGTGTTTCCTGAGAACACCAGTGTTTCCTGAGAACACCAGTGTTTCCTGAGAACACTAGTGTTTCCTGAGAACACTAGTGTTTCCTGAGAACACCAGTGTTTCCTGAGAACACCAGTGTTTCCTGAGAACACCAGTGTTTCCTGAGAACACCAGTGTTTCCTGAGAACACCAGTGTTTCCTGAGAACACCAGTGTTTCCTGAGAACACCAGTGTTTCCTGAGAACACCAGTGTCTTCTGAGAACACCAGTGTCTCCTGAGAACACCAGTGTCTCCTGAGAACACCAGTGTCTCCTGAGAACACCAGTGTCTCCTGAGAACACCAGTGTCTCCTGAGAACACCAGTGTCTCCTGAGAACACCAGTGTCTCCTGAGAACACCAGTGTTTCCTGAGAACACCAGTGTTTCCTGAGAACACCAGTGTTTCCTGAGAACACCAGTGTTTCCTGAGAACACCAGTGTTTCCTGAGAACACCAGTGTTTCCTGAGAACACCAGTGTTTCCTGAGAACACCAGTGTTTCCTGAGAACACCAGTGTTTCCTGAGAACACCAGTGTTTCCTGAGAACACCAGTGTTTCCTGAGAACACCAGTGTTTCCTGAGAACACCAGTGTCTCCTGAGAACACCAGTGTCTCCTGAGAACACCAGTGTCTCCTGAGAACACCAGTGTCTCCTGAGAACACCAGTGTTTCCTGAGAACACAAGTATTATCATGTCTCACTCTTCCTCTTATCAAACTTCTCATTGTTCACCCCTTGTAGTTTTATCTTCTTATTGTAGTATATAAATAATACATCTCTTAGTATTACTCTTCCTCCCACACCCTTCCTGCCTTACCCCTCTCAGAGTCTTGTATATCTTCCCTCAACATACCTACCTGGCTACCTCTAACTCCGCTTGTGCTACATAAATGTGATAAACCTTCACAAAACAGTACCAATAATAATAATAATAATAATAATAATAATAATAATAATATATTTACTACAAGTGCATATACAAGGTATACAGTCCTAGGTGACATCAATAACATACTACTCTATAGAAAGCCGCTTGTTATGCAGAGTATTTCGGGCAAATTAGGTCGGTTTTTGTCCCAGGATGCGACCCACACCAGTCGACTAACACCCAGGTACCCATTTTACTGATGGATGAACATGGTCAGCAGGTGTCTTCAGGAAACACGTCTTTAATGTTTTCCAGCCGTACCGGGAATTCGAACTCCGGACCTCAGTGTGTGAGCTGAGTGCGCTAGTGATCCAGCTACGGGACACTCAGCTAAAATACAGCTACAACTGTATACTCACATCTACCTAACAAAACACTTCAGTTTAATAGATTTCTTAAAAATATATAAAATCACTATTATTATTATCATTATATTATCATTATTATTATTAATTTATCTGAGGAAGGGGTCCCACCTGATTTTTTTTCCTTCGTCCAACTTTTCGTTTTAATTTCGCTCAAAACTCGAGAACTCGTCATCCAGTCAGCTTCAAGTTTCAGTGCTGGTGTATGGCAACTGGTACCAAATTCTTGGAACAGTTAGCATGCACAAGTGCCCTCTGATCAAAGTTGCAGAATCCTCTCGCAACTTAACGTTCAGGGACTTAATGTTCAAGAAAGATGCCACATGATTCCAGGACAGCGGAGAATAAAATTATAATGTACGGATGTGAGCGACAGACACACCGACAGACACACCGACAGACACACCGACAGACAGACACACCGACAGACACACCGACAGACAGACACACCGACAGACAGACACACCGACAGACACACCGACAGACAGACACACCGACAGACACACCGACAGACAGACACACCGACAGACACACCAACAGACACACCGACAGACAGACACACCGACAGACAGACACACCGACAGACAGACACACAGACAGACACACCGACAGACACACCGACAGACACACCGACAGACACACCGACAGACACACCGACAGACACACCGACAGACACACCGACAGACAGACACACCGACAGACAGACACACCGACAGACACACCGACAGACAGACACACCGACAGACAGACACACCGACAGACAGACACACCGACAGACAGACACACCGACAGACAGACAAACGGAGACACACACCGACAGAAACAAACGGACACACACACACACACACACACACACACACACACACACACACACACACACACACACACACACACACACACACACACACACACACACAGTTCCACACAAGAGATTGGTGCAAAAACTGGAGGACCAAGCAGGGATAACAGGGAAGGCACTACAATGGATCAGGGAATATTTGTCAGGAAGACAGCAGCGAGTCATGGTACGTGGCGAGGTGTCGGAGTGGGCACCTGTGACCAGCGGGGTCCCACAGGGGTCAGTCCTAGGACCAGTGCTGTTTCTGGTATTTGTGAACGACATGACGGAAGGAATAGACTCTGAGGTGTCCCTGTTTGCAGATAACGTGAAGTTGATGAGAAGAATTCACTCGATCGAAGATCAGGCAGAACTACAAAGGGATCTGGACAGGCTGCAGACCTGGTCCAGCAATTGGCTCCTGGAGTTCAATCCCACCAAGTGCAAAGTCATGAAGATTGGGGAAGGGCAAAGAAGACCGCAGACGGAGTACAGTCTAGGTAGCCAGAGACTACAAACCTCACTCAAGGAAAAAGAGCTTGGGGCGAGTATAACACCAGGCACATCTCCTGAAGCGCACATCAACCAAATAACTGCTGCAGCATATGGGCGCCTAGCAAACCTCGGAACAGCATTCCGACACCTTAGGCCCATATTGGAGTATGCGGCACCAGTTTGGAACCCACACCTAGCCAAGCACGTAAAGAAACTAGAGAAAGTGCAAAGGTTTGCAACAAGACTAGTCTCAGAGCTAAGAGGTATGTCCTACGAGGAGAGGTTAAGGGAAATCAACCTGACGACACTAGAGGACAGGAGAGATAGGGGGGACATGATAACGACATACAAAATACTGAGAGGAATTGACAAGGTGGACAAAGACAGGATGTTCCAGAGATGGGACACAGTTGGAAGTTGAAGACACAGATGAATCACAGGGATGTTAGTAAGTATTTCTTCAGCCACAGAGTAGTCAGGAAGTGGAATAGTTTGGGAAGCGATGTACTGGAGGCAGAATCCATACATAGCTTTAAGCAGAGGTATGATAAAGCTCACGGTTCAGGGAGAGTGACCTAGTAGCGATCAGTGAAGAGGCGTAGCCAGGTGCTCGGACTCGACCCCTGCAACCTCAGCTAGGTGAGTACAACTAGGTGAGTACACACACACACACACACACACACACACACACACACACACACACACACACACACACACACACACACACACACACACACACACACACACACGGAAAAGATTATCGGGAGGAGAGTGGTAGAGCATCTAGAACGGAACAGGCTTATAAACGACAACCAGCACGGATTCAGTGAAGGAGAATCCTGTGTCACAAACCTTCTGGGGTTTTATGACAAGGTGACGGAAGTATGACACGAGATAGAGGGGTGGGTTGATGGCATTTTCTTGGACTGCAGGAAGGCCTTCGACACAGTTCCTCACAAGAGATTAGTGCAAAAGCTAGAGGATTAGGCACACATAACAGGGAGGGCACTGCAGTGGATCAGAGAATACCTGACAGGGAGGCAACAATGAGTTATGGTACGTGATGAGGTATCACAGTGGGCGTCTGTGACGAGCGGGATTCCACAAGGGTCGGTCCTAGGACCTGGAGTTTACCTGGAGAGAGTTCGGGGGGTCAACGCCCCCGCGGCCCGGTCTGTGACCAGGCCTCGTGGTGGATCAGGACTATTTTTGGTACTATTTTTAGTACTATTTTTGGTATATGTGAAAGACATGATGGAAGGGATAGACTCGGAAGTGTCCCTGTTTGCAATGATGTGAAGTTAATGAGGAAAATTAAATCAGATGAGGATCAGGCAGGATTAAAAAGAGACCTGGACAGACTGGACACGTGGTCCAGCAACTGGCTCCTTGAAATTAACCCCCTCCAGATGCAAAGTCATGAAGCTTGGAGAAGGGCAAAGAAGACCTCAGACAGAGTATAGGCTAGGAGGCCAAAGACTGCAAACCTCACTCAAGGAAAAGGATCTTGGGGTGAGTATAATACCGAGCACATCTTAGGCTCACATTAACCAGATAACTGCTGCAGCATATGGGTGCCAGGCAAACTTGAGAATAGCGTTCCGGTACCTCAGTAAGGAATCGTTCAAGCCTCTGTAAACCGTGTACGTCAGGCCCACAATGGAGTATGCAGCACCAGCTTGGAACCTACACCTGGTCAAACACGTCAAGAAATTAGAGAAAGCGTAAAGGTTTGCAACAAGACCAGTTCCAGAACTAAAGAGATTGTCCTACGAAGAAAAGTTAAGGGAAATTGACATGACGACACTAGAGGACAGGAGGGTTAGGGGAGACATGATAACTACATACAAAATACTGCGAGGAATTGACAAGGTGGACAGAGACAGGATGTTCCAGAGATGGGACACACAAGCAAGGGGTCACAATTGGAAGGTGAAGACTCAGGCGAGTCAAAGGGATGTTAGGCAGTATTTCTTAAGTCATAGTGTTGTCAGGAAGTGGAAAGTCTGGCGAGTGATGTAGTGGAGGCAGGAACCATACATAGCTTTAAGACGAGGTATGATAAAGCTCAGGGAGCAGAGAGAGAGAGAGAGAGAGAGAGAGGACCTAGTAGTGTTCAGTGAAGAGGCGGGGCCAGGAGCTGAGTATCGACCCCTGCAACCACAATTAGGTGAGTACACGCTCCCACCCTCGCTCCCACACCCACTCATTCACACAAACACAAACATACAAACAACTACGCACTCATTCACTCTCACTCTCTCTCTCTCTCTCTCTCTCTCTCTCTCTCTCTCTCTCTCTCTCTCTCTCCCCTCTTTCTACCTTTTTCTCTATCCCTCTCTCCCTCAGCCAGGAGACCCGTGGAAACTGACCGGGTTCCCCCACCCTCCTCTCTCGCTCTCTCTCCCACAGTCCTTTTCCCTCACCCTCCTCTCTCTCTAGACTTCTCTCTCCCTCTCCCTCTTTCTATCTTTCTCTCTCCTCCTCCCTCGCATTTCTTTCTCTCATAGCCTTTTCCCCTCACCCTCTCTCTGTCTCTCTGTCTGTCTGTCTCTCTCTCTCTCTCTCTCTCTCTCTCTCTCTCTCTCTCTCTCTCTCTCTCTCTCTCTCTCTCTCTCTCTCTCTCTCTCTCATTCTCTCCCCCATAATCCTATCCCCCAGCCTCCTCTATCTCTCTCTCTAGGCTTCTATCTCCCTCTCTATCTTTCTCCCCCTCCCTCGCATTTCTCTCATGGCCTTTTCCCTCACCCTCTCTATATGTACCCTTTCTCTCCCCCTCTCATTTCTTTCTCCCTCTCTACCCTTTCTCTCCCCTCCTTGTTTCTCTCTCTCTCTCCCTCCCCTAGTCTTATCCCTCACCCCCATCCTCCCTTCTCTCTCTCCCTCTTTCTACCCAGTCTCTCTCCCCTTCTTATTCTCTCTCTCCCTCTTCTAGCCTTCTCCCTCCCCCTCTTTTTCTCTCTCTCCTCTAGCCTTCTCCCCCCCCCACACACACACCCTGAAAATACATAAACTTCTCTCTGTGGTAAAATACATAAGCTTCTTTCTGTGGTAAGAAAAAAAATGGGTGGCCTTAGAGGGCAGAAAACCAGAGATCTGGTGGACGAACCTGGGAGGAAAGATTGGGAGTTAGAGCTCCAAAAAAGTGAAGAGTGGGGAAGGAAGATAGAAGAGCTTGGCAAGATAATGGAGGAGAGGATAGCTGAAGAATGCAGGAAGTGGGAGCTACAAGTCTTAGCAGCAGAAGCTAGGATACAGTGCCTGGAAGAGAAACTAAAAAACCGAAGACAGATTAGGGAGACAAATGACAATTCAGATGTGACATCAGGAAATTCTGGCAGGCACAGACAAGGGGACGGTAAGAAACAAAGGAGATATGCCGTACGCGAAGGCCCTATCAGACCCACGTGGGGCCAGGGAAAAGACAAGGAGCACACTAAGATCAAATGACAGGTCTGAAGACAATGAAGGTATGTTATATGCAGAGACTCTAACAGCCAACTGCAGTAGCAAGGAACAGCTGATCATAGAAGTTTCAGAAATGACAGGGATTGAAGGCAAGAACATTTCAGTGGATGGAACTAAAACACCTTAGAGGATGCAGATGGAGACTCAGTAGAAGGAGGAAAGGGAGAGGTCAGTTTTTGTCTACGGGCTCCAAGAAGCCGATTGGGATAACTTCAAAGAAATAAAACAGGAAGAGGAAAAAATGATTGAAGGCATCATGAAAACAATAGGTGAGGGCGATATGACCCAGGTGACAAAGTTTTCGAGAATTGGTTGGTTTGTGAGTGGAAGGAAAAGGCCTGTCAAAGTAATTTTCAAGGAAGAATCAGCTCAAACCAGGATCCTGCAAGAGAGAGCACGACTGAGGGACAAACCGGGGTACCAGAGAGTATACCCTGATTGCGACAGAACACAAGAAGAAAGGACTACACTGAAAGAGGGGGTACAGAGGTGCAAGGAGGAATGAGAGGCAATGATGAAGATGAGCAGGACCCAGACACAGCAGGAAGGGCAAACACACCACGCAGAATCTCCCACAGAAAGACTCAAACCGCAACAATCCCAACGCAACTGAGCAATTTGAACCAAAATCCACCCACTGTTCCCTCTGCCACCAACCCCCACATCACAAACCTTACCCCAACAGCTGCCCCCTATGGGCATTCTGACCCCACCCTCCTCATCACAAACCCCACCCACACCACAGACCTCCATAGGCCCCCACCAAGGCTCTCACTCCCCTAACCCCAATATTCTCCCAAGACCACAGTTCCTGATCAGCCGGGCTGTGGCTCGTACGTTGGTTTGCGTGCAGCCAGCAGCAACAGCCTGGTTGATCAGGCGCTGATCCACCAGGAGGCCTGGTCACAGACCGGGCCGCGGGGGCGTTGACCCCCGAAACTCTCTCCAGGTAAACTCCAGGTAAATAGAAAAGAAGGTGAAGGTTTGGTACACAAACGTGGACAGAATAACGAATAAATATGAGGAGTGGCACGAAAGAATCAGCGAGAAATCCCCAGACATCATAGCAGTCACAGAAACGAAACTCCATGAGACAATAACAGACACATTCTTCCCACTGGGATATCAGATCCTGAAGAAAGATAGGAGTAGAGGGTGAGGAGGGGTTGCACTGCTCATAAAAAACTGATGAGGATTTGAGGAAAAGGAAGGCATGGACATGATTGGAGAAAGGGACTACATAGTAGGTACAATTTAGTCTGGAGAACATAAAGTAGTCATTGGAGTGATGTATAACCCACCACAGAACTGCAGGAGGCCAAGAGAGGAGTACGAAGAAAACAGAGCGATGGTGAACACACTGGCTGAGGCGGCAAGAAGACCTCACTCGAGCAGAGCAAAGTTACTGGTAATGGGCGGTTTCATCCACAGGGAGATCGACTGGGAAAACCTGGAGTCACATGGGGGTTCCGAAACATGGAGAGCCAAGATGATGGATGTGGTACTTGAAAACTTCATGCATCAACATGTCAGGGACACTACCAGAGAAAGAGGGGAGGATGAGCCAGCAAGACTGGATCTTGTGTACACCCTGTGTGGTTCAGACATTGAGGACATCACTTACGAGAGGCCCCTTGGAGCTAGCGATCACTTGGTTCTGAGTTTTGATTATGTAGTAGAGTTACAAGTGGAGAAGGTAACAGGAATTGAATGGGAAAAGCCAAACTATAAAAGGGGGGACTACACAGGTATCAGGGACTTCCTGCAGCAGATTCAGTGGGACAGAGAACTGGTAGGAAAATCAGTAAACGAGATGATGGAATATGTAACAACAAAGTACAAGGAGGCAGAGGAAAGTTTTGTTCCCAAGGGAAATAGAAATAATAGGAAGACCAAAGCAAGTCCTTGGTTTACCCGAAGGTGTAGGGAGGCAAAAACTAAGTGCACCAGATAATGGAAAAGGTACAGGAGGCAAAGGACCCAGGAAAATAAGGAGATTAGTAGAAGAGCCAGAAACGAGTATGCACAGATAAAGAGGGAGGCCCAGCGACAGTACGAAAACGACATAGCATCGAAAGTCAAGTCTGACCTGAAACTGCTGTATAGCCACATTAGGAGGAAGACAACAGTCAAAGACCAGGTGATAAGGCTGAGGAAAGAAGGTGGAGAACTCACAAGAAGCGATCAAGAGGTATGTGAGAAGCTCAACATGAGATTTAAGGAAGTATTTACAGTGGAGACAGGAAGGCCTCTGGAGGGACAGACCAAAGGGGGACACCAGCAAGGAATATACCAACAAGTGTTGGATGACGTACATACAAATGAGGAGGAGGTGAAGAAACTGCTAAGGGACATCAATGCCTCAAAGGCAATGGGACCGGACAACATCTCCCTGTGGGTCCTTAGAGAGGGAGTGGATGTACTGTGTGTGCCACTTACCACAATCTTCAACACATCCCTGGAAACTGGGCAACTACCTGAGGTATGGAAGACGGCAAATGTAGTTCTCATTTTTAAAAAAAGGAGACAGAAAAGAGGCACTAAACTATAGACCTGTGTCACTGACGTGTATAGTATGCAAAGTTATGGAGAAGATTATCAGGAAGAGAGTGGTGGAGCACCTGAAACGGAACAAGAGTATAAACGCCAACCAGCATGGATTCATGGAAATCAAATCCTGTGTCACAAACCTTCTGGAGTTTTATGATAAAGTAACAGAAGTAAGACACGAGAGAGTGGGGTGGGTTGATTGCATCTTCTTGGACTGCAAGAAGGCCTTTGACACAGTTCCTCACAAGAGATTAGTGCAGAAGCTAGAGGATCAGGCGCATATAACAGGAAGGGCACTGCAATGGATCAGAGAATACCTGACAGGGAGGCAACAACAAGTCATGGTACGTAATGAGGTATCACAGTGAGCACCTGTGACGAGCGCGGTCCCACAGGGGTCG